>NC_092333.1:23060000-23245000 GCF_046630445.1 Rutidosis leptorrhynchoides
TTCAAACATAACCAATACTTTGTTTAATCGTTATAACCTTTCGTTTACACTTATATCTTGCATGAAACTTGACAACGTGATTCACATGCTTTATAATCGAGTCGTAACGAGCCATAGGACTAATTGAACACATTTCGCCCGACCTTGTGTCGTAACCGGTTAATTGATAAAACTTACTTGTTTAGGTCAAGGCTAAGCAACTTTCATGTACACGTTTACTTTGTGAAGTACCTTTATACTCATGCACTCGAGGTGAGATCATAGTCCCATCTTTTCAACAACTTTTATTCTTTTAAATCGTGGGCTGAGAAACATATACTTTGTTATATCTTGTACTACTTACTTTTATACTTTGAACACGAGTACGAAGAAACAAACATTCCACAGCGAGTTTGAACAAAAATTCTCAATTCGATTATCATTAGTTACACTTGCTGGGTGTAAGCGAGAACTTATGTTGTATGGCCATATGAGTTTGACAAACCCTCATTCGGACGGTTCGCTACCGTTCTACGGATGAAATATATTTTCGAGAAACAGTGTATGTTCTAACACTATTGTGATGGGGTTCTTGGATGGAAAGTTAAGCTTTGAAAATTGGGTGCTCGCGAATAACAATTTTTGGAATGCAAACGATTTGGATAATCAACTATGCAAAAATCTTGTGGTTCAAAAACAACGTTTATTACTACACCTATGATTTCACCAACGTTTTTCGTTGACAGTTTTCTATATGTTTCTCAGGTTCATACTTGGCTACTTGAACATGCTTCCGCACACTTTGATTACTTGCTTGGAGTCAAGCATACATGCATACGCTAGCGATAGCACTTTTGGATTTAACTTAAGCATACATACTTACGCTATTTATAGCAAACCGTGATTTTCAAGTTATATTATGTCGCAAGTTGTTTCATTTATACTTTACTACTTTTGTAAACTTAACTTGTTGTCGAACCGTTTGATAAACTAAACTTTGTAAGTCTTGTACATTTTAAATGAATGCGACATAATTTTGGTCAAACGCGTCTCATATAGGGACTATGACCACGTAACGGGACCTAAGTTAACGGCGCCGTCAATGACGATTTTGGCGGGTCGCTACACTGCACTCGTTATTATCTATCCAGACCCACAAATCTTGCGCATTTGATAATACCAAGGGATCGATATCAGTAATCAAATTTTGAACCAAAGCCTAGTTCCTAGCACCGATGTCACGAATCCAGGACCACAACCAACAACCACCCTGTAATCGATCATATATCGTGCAGTCTTCATCATGTTCTAGATACAATAGCCTTCTTTAATTGTCTTTTAACGCCCCGTCTCCCTTCCAGTTATCCTTCGAAAAACTCATCGACCGACCATCACCCACTTTTACTGGCAACACATTAGCAGGTAGATGGCCCAACCATTTCGCTTTATTAAACCCATGTAGGATGTTTGCCAACAAACCATTTGTAGCGACAGTGCCCCCATCCAACTCTGCTTTTTGGCCGTGAATACTTTTTAAAACCATAACCCACACACTATTATCCGAATTATAAAAGCGCCATACCCACTTACAAAGTAAACTGCAGTTAAAGGCGCGCAAACTCTTTAAGGGAAGGAAGGGTAAAATAGTCAAATATTTAATTTGGTTGTGTATGGTAGGGAAAAAAAAAGTCGTGTACGAATCAACACCCCCAAATTATCTTCCAAAAGGCATGGATTACTTATAAGTTAAAACAACCAGAGTACACGAATGCAAAATCAAACAACTAAAAAACCAAAGACAAAATTGCTCAAATGGTCCATGTGATTTGTACCAAAATGCTGGTTTCGTCCTTATACTTTTTTTGATGGATTTGGTCCCGGTGATTTGCAAACGTTGCTTATTTAGTCCCTCTGACTGACGGCCGTCAAAAAATTCCGTTAACTCCAGTCATGTACTAAACATGTGAGGGTATTTTCGTCCGTTTCTTTCCTTTATTGATAAAATTGCTGAAATCGTCCTCATAGTTTGTACCAAAATTGCTTAAATGATCCCTGTGATTTCTTCAACTCTTTCTTCCTCAACCTTCTTCTCCACCCAAAAATTATGAACCCTAATATTGTGCATCAATTAAATCGCACCACCTTCAAATTAAATTGCAGGACCCTCAAATTAAATCGCATAAATCTTCTTCTTCCTACAATATTTCACGAGTCCTAATTTTTTCAACACGAACATAAATCAAACCACATCTAATTCATCAAAATCAATAATTTTTTCAACACTAAAATCAAACCCACCAAAATTAAAAGTCAATCAAACCCACTGCAAGTGGTTGAAGTTTATCCACAATTAAAACTCATCCAGTTATGTGATACTGTATATGTTTATCCACAATTATTGTAATCATTTTACATCAAATTAATTAATAAAAACTACAAAACTCAATTAGGTGATGCACGAGATCTATAAAACCCAACACTTTTGTTTCTTTGGTAATCCTAAACTTACCAGCAAAACCTTTTATCGTGAAGCCCACAACCACCCTTAATCACAAGGAGGAACCGACGCCGCTGTCTGCAGCAACCACCACTGCCGTCGTTTTCACCAAATCGATCCATCAAATCGGTTTCATACAAGCCGCTGCCATCAAATCGGTTTCATACCAGCAGCTGCCATCAAATCGATTATAAATCGCCACCAGATTCCGGCAACATATAGGTAATCTTCTATGGCCGTTCGTTCACTTTCAGACACGCTTGTGATAGCAGCGGTTGTTCGTTCAATTTCAAACAGACTCAATTTTCTAGAAGAGGTTGTAGGTTAATTTCTTTAGCATTATTGTAAATATATGTGTTTGAGATTTTACTTAATTTCTGTAGAAGAGGTTGTTGGTAATCGGGTGTTTTTAGGAGAAATAGAAGGATAGGTGAATTTAGTGATGTATCTAGTGATTTTAATTTGGTACAAGTTTTTAGGGTTTTAAATGGTGTTGATTTGAGAAAGATAAAGATAGATGATGAATTAAAGGATAAAATAAAATAAATAATTAATATGCCTAACATACCCTCATGTGCATAGCATGTGACTTGATTTAACGGAATTTTTGAACGACCGTTAGCGTAAGGGATATGTCAGTTCGATTTGCATACCACAGGGACGAAATCCATCAAAAAAAACCTCAGGGATTAAATCAACATTTTGGTACAAACTACAGGGACAAGTATAATAAGAAAAAACACTGACATTGAAACTTTTTATACATCATCCAATTGATTAATGTTGTGTGAGTGAACAACCATTATAACAAACCATAACTGAGGCTCAAAGCGATATATCTTTCTGCACAATACCTAATAAGGAATGAATAAATAATTGTCATGGTATGTACTTCCTTACAGTTATTAGTCACAAATTATAGAATTGGTGGACCAATTCCTAAGATTCCAGTTCCAATAATAAGTAGAAGAAGAAATAAAGGGAGGTTTATTTTGATGGAAGGATTCAACATCTTCTTTGTACACAATTTGTGCTCCACATCTTGCAACTTCACTCCTTGTCGATGATATTTCAGTGAATAGTTTACCTATATTAACAACTCGTAGCCAATGGATTCAATCAAACTAAGATTGATCCACAGCTTTCTTCAACTCGTCTTAGGCTTAGGTCTCTGGATGAATTCTAGAGAGCCTTTGGCAATATGTATGTTTTGCTCGGTGTGCTACTATTTGTATAGATGGTAAAACTCTCTTAAGCTAGGGATGGTGATGCTATTTATAGCTTTCATATCATCACCACTTACAATCCCTAAAGTAGACTTAATCACTCCCAACTACATTATATTTTTGGTTCTAACATCCATAAGTTACATAAAATATCACAAATGTCATTATCATAGTGAAATATGCAACACTCATATATGGGTACAAAAGAAATTACAACTACTTTCTACATCAGTCAAATTTCTCATTATATGTTCAAAAGCCACAGACCTTTGATAAAGGAATTTAGTTGCTATAAAGCTAATTATGCAGACAAGAGAGGAATATGTTTGCTAGTGATCAAACATCAATTTTGAGTACCCATTTAAGTTTTAGATAAAGTACATGAGTACAAGATTTTACTACCTCGGGCTTTTCAAGTATTCATGGTCAGAAATAAACTCCCTGTCATCCTCCCAATCTTCGAGCTGTTAATATCAAAGTGAAACAAAAGAAACAAGAAAGAAACATAACAAATACAACCTAATTAAAATAAATCCCAAGAATGTACATACCCAAAATCAACTAGTTGCAAGACGAGCACAAACATCGGTAAAAACAACTACTTTCTGTACATTGAAAGAAAAGCAGAATACGTTGCAATTCACATTCATATGACCATAAAATACAAATGCAAGAAAGGAAACATGTTAGCATTATAAAAGTTGACAGTTAAAGTACGCAAATAAATGAACAATACCACAATTCTACCATTTCCTCCATCGTAATTATGTATCTCCTCACAAGGTTCATTAGTAAGGCCCCACCACTTTAGAGCTCCCAACGTTTCAACATCTTATTCTAGTTAACTCATCGATCAAACAGAATGCATAGCACTTATAGTTACAGACAATGGCGATTCCAGAATCGGAACTCAATGGGGTCCCGATTTTTTCCCTAGTACTAATTATATTTGAATGCTATTTTAATGGTTATTTACCTCTATAAAACTACAAATTCAAGATATATATGGGGTCCGACTAGTTAAATTTAGTGGTATCCTATACAGTTTAAAAAAAGCTATAAATTCGAGAAATATATGGGGTCATGTAGTTAAAATTAGCGGTGTCATACATTTTAAAGGGTATTTTCTACACAAATTTTTCAAAATAGTGGTGTCCCGTAACCCAACGGGTCAAAGGGTAAACTCGCCACTGGTTACAGATGACTATAGACGTCGCGTATATATAAAAAATTTGATCAAATTAAAATCGGTAGCCATACCATGTATAGAAAGATTTCTTGAATGGCTTCGATAATAACTTCCACAAAAGAGACTTCCAGGCACCCATCTAACAGCAGTTAGATTTCAATATCACAGCAGACTCGAACTAGGCAACCTGTTCAATTTAGTGTTGATTTTAGTTATAATTCCGTAGAACTGAAGATTAAAAAAAATGTCGTATATATAACAAATACATAGAGTTGGGTTAGGTATACCGAGTCTTTTGGCTTTATAATCAAACTCATGAAGCTTGTGGACTCTGTAAAAAACATAACTTGACACAGAAACATCATAATTATCCCAAATTGCAAAAGCTAACTCCAGAAATTCTGCACAATATTCCAAAGAAAAAAATTCATAATGAAAGTAGAGTAAACTAAAGTTTGTCTTTCGTGTTTTGAATAGATTTATTACCAACAAAGAGCCCTTCTTCAAGTTTATAAATATTGACGGACTATGTAGGCTTTAAAAACTCTTTCTCAGCCCTCGAATTTTGGAATACGCATTTCTGTTTGTGGGTCCCTTCTAGCGGTTTTCCTAATTACTTCACAAAACAACAGCCAGCAAAACATTAGCCAAGAAAAAAATTATGAGGCTCAAAACTCAAAATAAAGACCCTTCGTATTCTGTTAATAGGTTCAGATACAAAATGGCCCGAACTAACCCGTAGATTAGTTAATATGGCACCTCTAATATAGAGAAATATGCATTCTAGTGTTGCAAAGTAGACATTAAGGTTTAGATTGGGGTAAAATTATTGAATTACTAAGTTTAGTCATTGACCCATGAGATGCATTTTCTAACAAGATACGGTTCATACCTATTTTTATCAATATACAAATTGTTAGACGAGATGAGGTTTTGTGTATTTAAATACCCATGTGAAGCAGCTGTTAGGAAAGGAGAAAAAGTTTTATATAGAGTACTCAATAACGAGATATTGGTGTGCATCCCAACAAATGAAGTGTGTCGTGATAACATAACAAATCTTGTATCACTTCTAATTTTAAGTGCACCAAAATTGATCATTTCATGCATTTACTTATGCATCCACTTAATCTCTATTTCATGCTTATTAAAAGTTAACCTTCATTATTTGAAAGAATCGCGTCACTTCATTTGAAATTAACATGTCTCGAAGCATAGTGAAAGAAGGAACAACAATTATATTCAAGATCCAGTATTAGCCAGGGGCGGATGTACTTTATTGCTAGCGGTTGCACAGGACATATGCGATGCATGGAAAAAAAATTGGGTTCTTAACTAGCGATACCATTCGCTACCAGTGGTTAGTGTTATTTTTTTTGGTGTGACACCAATGAAATAAGCCATCTAGTAGAAAATTTTTGGGGTTTTTACCGGTGACACCAGTGACCATTAGTCCTAGATCCGGCACTGGTATTATCAGTAATATCTATAAGTACGCTCATATGATTGAAGTCAAAAGAGTGAGTACTAACCTGATTGTGAAACATCCAACAAACGGTACGTTCCAAATCCAAAAAGACCTGCAATTTAACCAAAATTTTCAAGGCGCCATGTCATCTTTAGCACGTAGATCATCATTTATATTGAATATGAGAATAATGTAAACATGCAGACCTGGTCTCTACTCTCTAGCGAGTGGATGAGATACGTTAAACACACGTAAGACGAAGAAGACGAGCCCAACATCAAGTGCACACCTGAAACAAGTCTAACATGTTTTATACATGCCTCACTTGTCTGATCACTCTCAAATAGCCAGAAACCTCTAGGAACCCGCAGGTAACAAGTTCCAAGTTTAGCCGGAAATAAGTTTTTGAGTTTCTGTGAAGCAGTAAAAAAATTCAAATGTAAATGGCTACATTAACATTTAACATCTAACTGAAGATTAAAAAAAAATATTGAAGTAGTACAATAAAATTTTGGGTTACGTATACCAAGTCCGTTTGCTTTATAATCAAACTCGGATAACCCGGTAGACTAGTACATAAGATTGCTTGATACAGAAACTTTATAATCACCCCAAATTGCAAAGCCAACTACAGAAAATTCTGCACAAGATTGTTAGAAATAATCATAATAAAGTATAACCTGAACTTTGTCTTTCGAGTACTGAATAGATTTGTTATCATCAAAGAGTCCTTCATGTTCATCAACATTAACGCATTCTCAGCTCTGTACCTTGGAATACACTTTTCTGTTTGCAGGACCCTTCTAGTGTTTTTCCTTGTTACTGCACAAGACAACGAGTCAGCAAATATTAGCCAAGACACAAATTATGAGGCTCAAAAATCAAAATAAGCACCAAAGTCAACTATATCTTCTATTAGCAACAATTACAGTTCAATGATATATTCCATCAGGCTTTACAGTTCTGAAACATAATAGAAATTTACTGAAGCATATTATTGATTTATAATAGCAGGAGCTTATTATTTTCCTCAACATAATAGCTGAGGAAATGTTGGCCGACATTAACAGAAAAACTTCTGATATTTAAGTTTTTCATAGTTATCTAACAACTTCGGGTGGCTTTAAATTGCTATAAAACTCAGAGAATCTCTCGTAGTGCTTAAACTTTGAGCAATAAATATTTCAAAACCTACAAATGACAATGACAGATATGGGAAAAAATGCTATAAGGTGATGACATATCAGCAAAGCATCGAATATATATTTGACAAGTGGCTATCGAAACCTCCTTTAGGCGATTACCTCAATGGAATCTCTGGTAGTGCTTAAACTTTGAGCAACCACTTCTTTTTGAGATGACTGAAACATAATAGCGAAATTAAGAGGTTATTAATAGCACAACTAGGAGGTTATTAATTAAGAGGTAAATTTTGCTATATAAGAGGTATGACTTTAAATACGGGAAAAAACCTTGAACGGCAAATACAGGATGGGGCCATACACGAAGAAGCCGTAAGTTTGATAAACAATAATTAAATAGTTACCACTACATGCTAATCAAGTTACATAGATAACAATATGTATATTAGTGATAAAACAAACAAATTTAAGCTCACATTTGAATATTAGAAAGAATACATACATATATTATTTTACTACATCACACTCCCTGTCTTCAAGGTCAGGAATAAAGTCCTAGTCATCCCAATCTTCAGGCCCAATCTGGCAAACTTCAAACGTCCTGTATCAGACTTGATTAATTGAATGAGACAATCATTAAAAAAAATGAAAAAACAAAATAAGTGAGTACTACAAAAACTGTTACACTTAAATATTCAGACAATATAACCTTGTCACCATGGCTTTAACTTTACCATCTTAGCCTCTGGATCCTTATTACTGCCACTCTGTTTCTTTACAATTACCACTGAGGTAAAAATCTAATACCCCTTAACCTGAATTTAACGAAATAGAACAATTTCTCAACAACAACAACAACAACAACCAAAATCCCTATTTTTTAAGAATATAAACAATCAGAAGAAAAAAAACCCTAATTTCGTATAGTTTAAGAACATCACAAGTAAAAACCCTAATTTTTTTGTAAAAATATTAACATCAAAATAAAAGACCCTAAATTAAAGGAAGAAGCCTGATAAAAAATAGAAAATAAAAGAAAAATATACAACAGTTACCAATTAACTCAGCTGTTGTATCTCAAGGGCTTACGGATCAAGATCTTTTCAAGAAATCAAAGCAACCAAAACCCTAATTTGAAAAATTAGAAACAAAACAGTATCGATTAAAACCCAAATTTCGACAAAATCAAAACAAAAACCCTAGTTTTTAAGAATTATACAATGTCAGAAGAAAGAAACAGTAATTTCGTCATAAGTTAAATCATCAAAAGTTTTACCATAAAAAAAAAAAGAGAGAGAGAGAGAGAGAGAGAAAGAACGTACAGAGAGAGACAGTGATTGTAGACATGAAGATGGTGTCGGGGTGAGTTTCAGAGATCATCAATCAATCGATTAAATAAAAAGCGACGAGAGAGTGGTTGAAGTTGGTAACAAAATCAATGGAAGAACTCTAACCCTAACCCTAAATTTAATTGAATAGAATAGAAAAGAAGATTAAGAAGGACCTGGTGATTATACAAAGCGGCTATTGAGTTGAGGAGAAAGTGTGTTCGTCTGTTCAATGCGTGTAACCATCCTTCTTATTTATAGATATCGATAGATGGAATGTGACCGTTTGGATTCAGCGTAAAAGTTACGCTTACAATTTATTTCATTTCTTTATTACTTTCATTTCCTTATTAAATTAATAAATTAATAAATAAATATTAATCTATATATATATATATATATATATATATATATATATATATATATATATATATATATATATAGATTAATATTTATTTATTAATTTATTAATTTAATAAGGAAATGAAAGTAATAAAGAAATGAAATAAATTGTAAGCGTAACTTTTAATAATATATAATAATATATATATATATATAATAATATCATTATTAAGCTGATTCCTTTGTTAAGAAAAAATCAAAAAGAAAAAAAAAATCTAAGCATAGTGAGTGATGTCATTAATCTGAATAATTTTGAATTAAAATTAAATCTTATTAATTAATTATTATTATTAAATCTTATTAATAATTATTTTAATTATTAAAATTAAATAATTTTGAATTATCTTAATTAATTATTTTGAATTGAGTACGAGAATGTATAAAAGCTATGCAGAAGGAAACCAATTATAAATTTATATTTTAATTTACACTTTTAAAATAAAATGATAACCAATATTATCTTTTATGATTGGATGTGGATTATTTAATATGCAGTTTATGTGTTTGATGAAATGTTCAGCTGATGAGTTTCTTAGTCAGACTCTGTAATTCCACGGGTCATTCAACTAAATAACTTTAGCATTTACGTTCACTTAATACCCGTGGTTCCACGGGTCATTTCACTATGTGATGACCCGAAAATTTCTGACTAAATTTAAACTTAATCTTTGTATGATTAACATTTTCGACACGATAAGCAAAGTCTGTAAAACTGAATCTCAAAATTTTTGAACTACTTTCATATATTCAAATACCTTTCGGTTATTCTTGACGATTCGCGAACAATTATATGTATATAGATACATATATATACTATAACTTGAAAATGTAACAATGTATTAATTGTTTGATACCGTACATTAAACTTATTGGTTTAAATATTTATTTGAATATATATGATAAGTTAGAATATTAATTATATGAATAACTTGCGACGTATATTTAAAACGTGTTTATAAATGTTGAAAATATATATTAACTTGGTCATAAAACGATTTGTTATTATATATATATATTAACAAATAGCGAGACAATGATTTATAGAAGTAAATGACCAAAACACTCGAAAGTTTAAGATACACTTTGAATGATATAGTTTATTGATAATTTAAGACTATATTTTGACAAAGGTACGAGTCACAAAACGTAAATTGCGAGTTTTCTAAGCGTACGAAAATGCGTTCGAGAAACCGGAACCGGGACATAAGTCGAGTGACAACGTACGAGTCATCGGAACGAAAATTACAAGTCAACTATGCACATGAATTTAATATAATATATAATTAATTATTTAAATTATATATATTATATATATTATATAATAATATGTCGACAAACAAGAAAACAAAAACATTTTGAGCTGGATCAGGCGGCCATGCGATCGCATGGAAAATACACTAAAAACCCATGCGATCGCATGGGCATCAGATTCCAAAAAGTTGCCTATAAAAGGCCAGTTTCTGCTCGAGTTTAAATTTCACATATACTACTCCCTCTAATATTATTATTATTTATTATTTATATTAATATTATTAATATTATTATTATTAATATTATTATTATTAAGATTATTATTATTATTTATTTTATTATTATTATTAGTAGTATTATTATTATTATTACTAATTATATCACTTAAAATACTACGACGAGGTCATGAGGGTGTCACTTTCAAAATGGGTTTTCAAGCGGGATAGAGCTAAGAAAACTATGGGTTATTACTAAGGAGGTTTTGAGTATTGTTCAAGTGTTTTGCTCGTGAGTCAAATTAGTATTTATCATCTCCGTTGCGTCTACATACATTCCTACAATATTGAATCACAATATTGATACGTTGAGATCTACGGTTAATTTTGCATTCCGAGTTTCGGTCACTTTTTGGTAAATGACCTTATGTGCTGCTAAGGTGAGTTTCATTTGCCCTTTTTACCCTTTACATTTTTGGGCTGAGAATACATGCAAATGCTTTATTAACTGTTTTACAATATTTATATGCGTGAGTTTCATTGCTCCCTTTTTAATTGCTTTTGCAATATATATTTTTGGGCTGAGAATACATGCAATTTATTTTAAACGCAATGGATACAAGTACATACTTAATTCTACACTGAGTTTGAACCGAAAATCCCTTAGCTTTGGTAACTAGTAGCTGCCAGTACATAGGATATGGACTGGTGGGCGCGAATAACAGTATATGGATCCATAGGGCTTGACATCCCCGTCCGAGCTAGAGCGCTAGCCTTTTAACGGACGTGTGTTATTTGAGTTTAGGACACGTTGGTTTGCGTGTATTAAAACGAATGGGGTATTTATCATTATAACGTTAAAGCTTAGTTACCAGGGTGCTCTGTTACGTAGAATCTATTGACAAGCTTTTGTTAAACATTTCTAGATGAAACAACTGAAATCTTGTGATCCATCTTTATATACAGATTATGCGAAACATACAAACTATGAACTCACCAACCTTTGTGTTGACACTTGTTAGCATGTTTATTCTCAGGTTCCCTAGAAGTCTTCCGCTGTTTGCTTATATGTTAGACAAGCTATGTGCATGGAGTCATACATGGCATATTTTTCAAGGAAACGTTGCATTCACTAAATCATCACCATGTATCTTATTTTGACTGCATTGTCAACGGAATTACTATTGTAAACTATTATTTACGGTGATTGTCTATATGTAGAAATCATCAGATGTCGAAAACCTTTGATTTAAATATTCATTTATGGTGTGCCTTTTCAAAAGAATGCAATGTTTACAAAAAGTATCATATAGAGGTCAAATACCTCGCAATGAAATCGATGAATGACGTGTTCGTCCATATGGATTTGGAGCGATCGTCACAGTTGGTATCAGAGCGTTGGTCCTAGCGAACCAGGTCTTGCATGAGTGTGTCTAACTGATAGTGGTTAGGATGCATTAGTAAGTCTGGACTTCGACCGTGTCTGCATGTTAAAAGTTTTGCTTATCATTTCTTGTCGGAAATTACATGCTTATCATTATTAAGTCTAGACACGTTTTCCTGCATTTATTGCATAAATAGTGTATAGACAAAAATTCATATCTTAGCGTATCTGTTACTGTAAACTTTTCCTGACATCTTCCGAAAATTCCTCCGTGATTTATGGAATTTTGGTATTATATATACATATGTAAATTATGTATTGAAGAGTACCAATCTAAATTCTATAATCTAATTCATATCAAAAATCATCTCCCTAATTACACAATATAGATCCCGTATCTAGTTCAAATTCCTTAAACTCCGACAGCTATTCCGATATGGATATTCACCTGAATTCCGAAGACAGTGTAACCGGAATGGATCAACCAATTAGCCATCATCTATTCTGGATGAATTGGGGATGGGTTCGTAGCCTACTTAATTATTGGAGACAAGAAGAAGGCGATCCCTTCCATCCACCACATTCACCTCTTGGTGAAGAACCTGAAGCACTTACCGGCGAACCCGTTCGTAACACCATTTTCACCCTCATTTCCAGAACAGCTCGCAACGACTACGTAATATCCAATATTCTAAATCTTATTCATCCGCTTGTCCGAACCACCAATCATCCCAGTATAATAGAAGAAGTCAACGAGCTTCGCGCTCGGGTAGTGGCTTTGGAGAATATGGTGCAAGGATTACAAACACCAGCAGCAGCACCAGCAGCATAACCAGTACCACCATCATCAACACCAACAGTATCATTACCACCACCAATAACAACATCCCCATCACACGCCTCAACATCACAATCTGTACCTCGGATATCAACATCATACTCACCATAGATACCAAGGGGTACCAACAACAATAAATAATGAAGTATTGATTTCATTAGTGAAATACTCAGCGAAGATTATGTAATATCTAATGTTTTAGAGATTAATCATTTCTAAGTCAAGCCGAAAATCAAATGAGCTTAATATGATATTAACTCATTAAATCTGTATTACATCTGAAGAAAATATACATACATATATTTTCATAAAGACGAGAATAAAAATTCTTTTGTACAAAGTATTAATTGTGAAATCTTTAACGGGTAGGTAATACCCGGGAAATATTTAAGTTCGCAATTAATATGTTGCACTGTACATTCTTCAACTTTGATTCAAAAATCATTAACTATACTCACTATCTTCATAGTGATACACAATTATTTCATACAAATTCAATTACATATTCTGATATTGACGGATCAGAATCCAAGTCATAACTCTGAACCGGTGACGTCATTCTTAGATCTCTACATCTTTCAAAACTATACTTTGACTTCAAACTATGCAAGATCCTTTAGCATTATTTTTACCGAAAATAACCTTGCAATTCCTTTTCAAAGTATCCAGTATTATCAACCATTCAACCAGTCAACGACGACCTTTCAGACTTATAATTTTGGCATATACGTTTTTGTTACTGGGGAACCTTTCATGTTGCACGACATTAACAGTAAAGGTACCATCAAATTCATTAATCTGTGACGTAAAGTCTCTCCGAAAAACCATTATAATTGTTCATTGAAACCCTATCATGTACTCATCCACATCTTGTAACGATAATTGCCATACCAACTACCGGGAATTAGCAATCAGTATTTTGAATTTCGCAGCAATTCTACGCCAACAGTTATATATAAACATATAATGTCTATCTCCTAGACTTACAGACTTCGAATGTGAAGTTTCTGAAAAACACCCTAAACTATGAACTAGTTCTCTGAAATTGGAACAATGCTGATGAAGCAGCAAAAACTGTAAACGACCTTAACAGTCTAAAGTTTGATGATAAAGAATAGTATGGTGGTAAAGTTGAGAAAAAGAGAAGGTTTGGAACTGAAAAACGGATTGAGTAAAATATGAAGGAGGCTGTGGACAAATCACAAAGACTAAACCTGCCTTCAAAGAATCCAAATGATTCAGTATCTGCTGAAGATATTAACGAATACCTTGCTCCTGACTCTAAACCTTCACAGACAAATCTTCTTCACCATCCGTTGATATTAGAAATTCTAAGATATTATCATATCTTTCATTATAAATATCTTCGATATTTCTGAAGATATCTTCATAACTATCATTGTCCGAGATTATTTATCTCTTCACGCTATCTGTGTAATATCATAAAAGAAACTGTTTTAGTTTCTAGATTCTGAAAAATTCGAATTTAAAATACAAATGTTTTTGAAGTAGTAATTGGGAACTGAAGCATGAGTTAGTATAATATAATGACACCTGATCAACGTGATTATATTACAGTAAGTCATGCTGAGTTTCTAATGGAACGTGATAAAGGTTCACAGATCCCACCCTCATCATGAACCATGTTACATAACTCTTTCATTCTATATAATCTCTAAATATATCAAGAAAATATATTTCTTGATGATTCGGTCTTTTTCGGATATTCTGGTAATTTGATAAATGAAGATCGTGCCATTACAATTCCCTTCTTAGAACATTAACTATGTTCATCCAAAACTCCATACCTACGAATTCTGGACCATTATTCGCTTGACTTGAAGTCGGAAAGGAAAAATAAAAGCATGAAGCTCCGAAATATAATGGAGAATAAAAAGCCCGATAACAACCCCGAAATTACAAACCGTGTATATCAATGCGTATAGCAATATAAAGACACGGAAGAATGAAAAATACTATAACCCAAAGGTAATAGTAGAAGAAAATAAATTCCTCTGGTGGCAGATGAAAAAGAAGAATGAAGGATACGATAGCCAGGAAAATATCAAGAATCAGAACTTGATTAAGCATTTTCACAATCTATTGGGATGTATGAAATAAGAAAGAAGATTATAGGAGGGGTGAAAATAAATGAAACGGAATAGGTCAATTTATAGCGAAATATCAGACATAGCAATCGAGGCAGATTACGCATTTAATCAAAGAAAATCCTAATTTCCGCAAATTCCGAAGAATCAAATCTTATATAGATTATGAAGATTTTCTATTCCTTAAATTCCAGAAATCAATCGTTAATACGTCAAAAGTTAAGATGAATCTCTATTCCCTCATTTCACTTTATTACGATAACTTCTCTCATACGCTTCGAGTAATTGGATTGTTTTATCCATATAATTCAACGGTGATAAAATTCTATTTATCAACTCATATACATCATGAAAACATTTTTATTGTTAGTCATGACGACCTCACTCAAATTTCGGGACGAAATTTCTTTAACGGGTAGGTACTGTGATGACCCAGAAATTTCTGACCAAATTTAAACTTAATCTTTGTATGATTAACATTTCCGACACGATAAGCAAAGTCTGTAAAACTGAATCTCAAAATTTTTGAACTACTTTCATATATTCAAATACCTTTCGATTATTCTTGACGATTCGCGAACAATTATATGTATATAGATACATATATATACTATAACTTAAAAATGTAACAATGTATTAATTGTTTGATACCGTACATTAAACTTATTGGTTTAAATATTTATTTGAATGTATATGATAAGTTGGAATATTAATTATATGAATAACTTGCGACGTATATTTAAAACGTGTTTATAAATGTTGAAAATATATATTAACTTGGTCATAAAACGATTTGTTATTATATATATATATTAACAAATAGCGAGACAATGATTTATAGAAGTAAATGACCAAAACACTCGAAAGTTTAAGATACACTTTGAATGATATAGTTTATTGATAATTTAAGACTATATTTTGACAAAGGTACGAGTCACAAAACGTAAATTGCGAGTTTTCTAAGCGTACGAAAATGCGTTCGAGAAACCGGAACTGGGACATAAGTCGAGTGACAACGTACGAGTCATCGGAACGAAAATTACAAGTCAACTATGCACATGAATTTAATATAATATATAATTAATTATTTAAATTATATATATTATATATATTATATAATAATATGTCGACAAACAAGAAAACAAAAACATTTTGAGCTGGATCAGGTGGCCATGCGATCGCATGGAAAATACACTAAAAACCCATGCGATCGCATGGGCATCAGATTCCAAAAAGTTGGCTATAAAAGGCCAGTTTCTGCTCGAGTTTAAATTTCACATATACTACTCCCTCTAATATTATTATTATTTATTATTTATATTAATATTATTATTATTATTATTATTATTAATATTATTATTATTAAGATTATTATTATTATTTATTTTATTATTATTATTAGTAGTATTATTATTATTACTAATTATATCACTTAAAATACTACGACGAGGTCATGAGGGTGTCACTTTCAAAATGGGTTTTCAAGCGGGATAGAGCTAAGAAAACTATGGATTATTACTAAGGAGGCTTTTAGTATTGTTCAAGTGTTTTGCTCGTGAGTCAAACTAGTATTTATCATCTCCGTTGCGTCTACATACATTCCTACAATATTGAATCACAATATTGATACGTTGAGATCTACGGTTAATTTTGCATTCCGAGTTTCGGTCACTTTTTGGTAAATGACCTTATGTGCTGCTAAGGTGAGTTTCATTTGCCCTTTTTACCCTTTACATTTTTGGGCTGAGAATACATGCAAATGCTTTATTAACTGTTTTACAATTTTTATATGCGTGAGTTTCATTGCTCCCTTTTTAATTGCTTTTGCAATATATATTTTTGGGCTGAGAATACATGCAATTTATTTTAAACGCAATGGATACAAGTACATACTTAATTCTACACTGAGTTTGAACCGAAAATCCCTTAGCTTTGGTAACTAGTAGCTGCCAGTACATAGGATATGGACTGGTGGGCGCGAATAACAGTATATGGATCCATAGGGCTTGACATCCCCGTTCGAGCTAGAGCGCTAGCCTTTTAACGGACGTGTGTTATTTGAGTTTAGGACACGTTGGTTTGCGTGTATTAAAACGAATGGGGTATTTATCATTATAACGTTAAAGCTTAGTTACCAGGGTACTCTGTTACGTAGAATCTATTGACAAACTTTTGATAAACGTTTCTGGATGAAACAACTGAAATCTTGTGATCCATCTTTATATACAGATTATGCGAAACATACAAACTATGAACTCACCAACCTTTGTGTTGACACTTGTTAGCATGTTTATTCTCAGGTTCCCTAGAAGTCTTCCGCTGTTTGCTTATATGTTAGACAAGCTATGTGCTTGGAGTCATACATGGCATATTTTTCAAGGAAACGTTGCATTCACTAAATCATCACCATGTATCTTATTTTGACTGCATTGTCAACGGAATTACTATTGTAAACTATTATTTACGATGATTGTCTATATGTAGAAATCATCAGATGTCGAAAACCTTTGATTTAAATATTCATTTATGGTGTGCCTTTTCAAAAGAATGCAATGTTTACAAAAAGTATCATATAAAGGTCAAATACCTCGCAATGAAATCGATGAATGACGTGTTCGTCCATATGGATTTGGAGCGATCGTCACACACTAATATTTATTTATTAGTCAATATTAATATTAGTTAATACTAGTATTATAAATTAATCATTAGTATTACTATTACTTTACTATTACTTAATATATAAAACTAGTGTTCGAACCCTCGCTTCGCGCCGGAGTTCGGTTTTCAATGTATTATATTGCGTTTAGTTTGTAAAATTATTCCGTGGCTAACGATGATATCGTTGAAGCGCAACTCGAGTCGAACTAAAAGGTATAATCCGTGAAACATTTAAATGTTATTTTAAATTAACAATATATGTACATCTCCGCGTTTCACTATGGAATTGTCGACTTTTAAAAATTTAACGCAAAATCGACGTGTATGAAAAGTACCTCAAATATTTAGTGTTTTCTAAAAAGCGTTTGATTTGCGTATAGTCAGTGACAGTGTGCTCATAAAATTGTTTCGAGTTTAACGATGGTGCCAGAAAAATTTAACTCGGTTCGTGCGAGAAGATATGGCCCGTTGAATATTTGAGTGTAGTTTTTAAAATTTTTTTTTTTATGAAAATGAGTATTTGACACTTTACCCCCTGTTTGGGGGGTCGATTTTAATATTTGAACAAACTATGGGTTTTTTTTTTTTTAAAAAAAAGGTGGAAAAGGGGGGAAAAAAGTGAAAGAACGAAAGCACCCCTGCCCTGGTGACTATTAACCGTTTTTGTCTATTAGGTAGTATATAAAGTATGTAGTCGATTTACACTACTCTTTTACTTACTTATATATATTTTTGGGGCTAAAATGTAAGTAAGTAAAAGAGTGGGGGTGGTTTGTGAAACTTTTGAAGGTAAAATGTAAGTAAGTAAAAGAGTGGGGTAATTTGTGAAACGTTTGAGGGTACTATTAAAATGTAAGTAAGTAAAAGAGTGGGGTGGTTTGTGAAATTTTTGAAGGTACTATTCACGTGTGCTATGTATTTTAGATGTAAGGTATAATATAATATAATATAATATGATATAATATAATATAATATAATATAATGTAATATAATATAAATATAAATGTACTATTCACGTGTGCTATGTAAGTAAGTAAAAGAGTGGGGTAGTTTGTGAAACGTTTGAGGTTACGATTAAAATGTAAGTAAGTAAAAGAGTGGGGGTGGTTTGTGAAACTTTTGAAGGTACTATTCACGTGTGCTATGTAGTTTAGGTATAAGGTATAATATAATATAATATAATATAAACATAAACATAAACATACATGTAATTTAAATTTAAATTTACACTATTCTAACGTCCATCTCTTTTATCTATTATTACAATTACAAAACTTTAATTACATAACTCATTTTTAAAAAATCCTTGCTGGCAAAGACTCCAGCCTTGGATGAAACTCAACCTTCTAATCTCAGCCTTTGATTAAAAAAAGGTACGTACACTCCTCAACAAAAACGTCAGGCAAAAAAGGCAATTACATCTATGCCCTGGACGAAAGAACCGAATCAAATTCTATTTTGAAAACATTCAGCGATTCAATCCACCCATAACCGTTGCAGCCTTCTAAATTCGTATGTTCATGATTCTGCAAATTACACGCTCATGAAGAATTTTTCAATCAAGGTTTCGTTTGCACTAATTCTCATACACATAGCTACGATTTTATAAAGTTTTTTAAATAATCCAATTACCGATTCAATCCAATGCGAAATACATGTTATATGTTCCAATCAGCGATTCATAATTCTGATGATCATACGCCTGATATCCATACCTTTGATATTTTGCCCTTATTTCAAGGTTTGATTTTGGATTGAATAAAAAGGTTAAAGTTTCTTCAAAGTTATACATTTATGTTCGTTCAAATAATTTCATATGTATATACGTGTTTGCAGATTGATCTGATTCAGGACTTTGGTAAGATTATGTATGTTTGCACGTTCGATTTTTATCTAATTTATGTGTTTGTTTTTTCAGATTTGATTTGAGGTTTGATGTACGACGAAAGAAGCCGACGTACATAAGAGGTTAGGGTTTCTGAAAAATTATACATTTATATTTTGTTTTTACATATTCATATTCCTAATTCAGATTATAGGATTTTTACACTTTGAAGAATTATAAATTATCAAGTTTTATTCCTACTTGTTTTCACTAGGTTTGTGGATATGTAATTGTTAGCTTGGATAAACAATTGTGGGTAGTGTTTATGCTTGTTTTTTTAATCACGAATTCATGATTCATGATTGATAATAGCATTTGATAAAAATTAGTTTTGATTCATAGATTTTTGACATTCATTAGTTGGTGAGTAGGCCATTTTGATTCATGTAAGTAGTAGTAGTTAAAGACAGGTTGAATATGCAAGGAGACACCTATATATTACAGAGCTGCAACATGATGAATAACTCGACAAATATGAGTAAAACTTGATAGTGATATTCTAAGTTTGTGGGAGATGATTCCTAATGTTTAGTTGATGTCCTAAGATTTTGAGTTTGATGAATAACATAATTTATAAAGTGTGATTTACAGAGTAATTTTGATCTGATTGAGTTGCTTGGCTATTGCTTGTAGGATAATGTACTACATGGTACACAACTCATA
Organism: Rutidosis leptorrhynchoides; assembly: GCF_046630445.1. Classification (NCBI taxonomy): domain Eukaryota; kingdom Viridiplantae; phylum Streptophyta; class Magnoliopsida; order Asterales; family Asteraceae; genus Rutidosis; species Rutidosis leptorrhynchoides. The sequence goes on from NC_092333.1 coordinate 23,080,237, forward strand.
TCTCCATTTCCTTTTTACCCTTTACTTGGTTCAAATTCCACGATTTTTAGGGTTCTTTTATCACTTGGTGTATATTGTATGTATGTAAAAAAGGTGTAGAAGGAACTGCCCCCGGTCCCTTTCTCAAAGAGCTAAATTGTTTATGGTGCACCAGTAGTTGATAATTATTAACTTGAAAAAGGTTCAACCTCTTATCATTCATCATGATATTTGCTTCAACAATGCATACTTCTTGATAGTTTTCAATATAAAATTTATGATTTCAACTTGTGCATTCCTTTTGATACAGAAACTCGCTCGAATTCTATCAGACTCTTTAGAAACTTTTGGCTAACATGCTCCAGATTACGTTCTTATTTCGCCTAAAGGGTTAAGTAAAGGACTAAAGGGTCAAAACGTGTTTCATTTAACGGGTTATTATAATTATAATTATTATTGGATTATTGGATTATTGGATTATTGGATTTTATAACCCAGTTAGCAGTCACCGTCAATAAAACTGTCTTTGAAAGTACAAAAGAATGGTATGCAAATACCACTAAGAAAGTCATTTAATTTAATACTTCAAATATGTTCACTAGCTGGAGTGATCGTAAGTTTTATGAACCTCTATTTTCTTAGTTCTGTATAAGGGTTTTTAATGCTATTACTTATTTGGATGGTTATTTGCATTAGTAATTCATGACAATTTCTGGCCTCATGACAAAGTAATTACTGGCAACCAATGCTTATATGTATAATACCCTTGATCTGTGAGTGCAGGTATACTTAATGAGGGAAGTGACGTCTATAGCTTTCGTGTTTTGCTTAGAGAAATAATAATGGGAAGGAGTTCGTGTATTTTGGCTTATTCAGGTTAGCCAATATACGTCTTTAATATATATGCCAAAATGGGTAGGTCAAAAAGAGCGGGTCAGAAAATTTTTTCGACTCATTTAACCTTTTACCTTTTTTCTAATCTGTTTGATTATAATCATATAATCATAAGCAACTGTGTCAAAGAAAACCACCTTTAGTCTTACTCTCTTGTCATACTACATATTGTGTGTAATGTCATGTATGCCTACGATCGACTATATTCATATGGGCAGAGACGGAGGATACATTGGGCAGGGGAGGGCCCCGGCCACCCCATCAATATGTGTCGTATATAGCACTTCATTAGTTATATGGGCTTAATATTGAAAAAAAAAAAAAAAAAAATTCATACGTAGTAAATGGGCCATCCCATCAGTTGATGGGGCTTTTCTTGGTTGATAAAGTCTAGCTTTTTGTTTATTACTACTATGATAAATAAATTGAATATTTAGTGGTTACACTTTGAATGGTTAATACTAGTGTCATATATAAATTGAATAATGTTTGGTTATGAAATTCCACTATTTATGAGCTATGTAGAATCCTTATTGAGAGTAAAAAGATGAGACATGATTTGATAGAAAGATTATAGCGACCCATATCGACACTTCCATTCTTTAGTGCTATTAGCAGTAATGAAGATATGCAAAAATTGACTTCGTAATCAGATGTCATATTAAATTCTTGCATCTAACTTGGTAGTTTACGTCGAAAGGGGAATTGAACAAATGTTTGATTCAGAATCTGTGAAATTGATGAGTTTAAGAACCTTAAGGGTCATTGAGCCGAGTTATAACACCTTTTCTTTTATATTTAATTTTAAATTATATATATATACATGTGTTGGTGTGTGTGTGTGTGAGACTACATGTTTTGCTTGATAAAATCGGCCACCCCGTGTTATTTTTCAAGCTTCGTCCCTGCATATGGGTCAAGATTTCACCTTTTAAACTATACATTTTTTGGTATTGTTAAAACAAATTAGGTTTTTACTAAAAGTACTTAGGTTGTAATTAGGTAAATAATGTCCAATATAATTATTAAGGTTATCGAGCTTTATTAATACAGTGACTGTCCAATATGGTTTTTTGGTATTCTTAGTTTTATTAGTAGAGTGATGACTGCCCAATATGATTTAGGAGTGCATTTTAACTTTAAACCCGGTTGGCATGTTGAAACATTTGAACATGTTATATTTTAAACTATATGTTTTGGAAGGTCGTAAGTTTGTCTTGTGTGACATTACGTTATCAAGAAGGTTATTTATAGGTTTAATTGTTCAACATTTATTCAAATATAAGTGATCCAATGCAATTCTAATGCATGTAATTGAGAAGCTTTATATTCAAATTAGCGATAAAAAGCTGTACATGAATATGTTGAGCACATCGATTGCGTTAGTATGGATTGAAACTACCTCTACGGTTGCCTCCTCCACTCTTTTGTCACTGCTGTTTGTGCCAATAAATTGTTGCAAGTTTTAGGAAGTATCACAAGTGGTCTTTTTATATCATTTACAATTACAATTACAATTACATGTACATGTATCATATATTGTATTTGAACTTCGTTTGTACTTTATTCATATATATTCTTTTTAAAGAATATATTCGATTTAATGTTCTTATGTTTGAGTCCCGCGAATTCGCGGGTTATAAACTAGTTTACAATTATTCTACAAATAATATAATTTTTCATCTCAAATACTTACTTAATTTTATTTATATTGTAATCAAATCAATATAGCGATAGTGTTACTTCCCTCTTGATCCTACCCTTTATATATATATATATATATATATATATATATATATATATATATATATATATATATATATATATATATATAAAGGGTAGGATCAAGAGGGAAGTAACACTTTGGGGGGAAGTGGGGGAAGCTCTCTCCACCGTAGATCAGATCTGATTGTCCAATCTTCTTTAAAAAGGGGCGGAAGGGTATAATCGTCAAACAACAAAAATGCATTCCGTAACCTAAAATAAAAATACAAGAATGATTTCACAACCCTTACAAAAAAAACCAAACGATAAACAAATCAATCTCATAATTAGGGTTTGACATTACACGATTTATCAAAATTAGGGGTTTCAAAATCTTCGTGCGGCTTCTTAACAGAAGAAGGTATTCATCGCGCAGATTTATCGTCGAAGAAATGAACGACGATTCAGCAAAAAATGGAAAAGAAGAAAGGGATGAAGGAAAAGGGAAATCGAAAGCAGAACCAGGTACTGAAACGAACATTATTTACATTATTGCTATACAATTGTTAAATTTAATTAGATTTAATTGCATCAATATAGGAATTGCCGTGTAAAAAAATCATTATCCAAATGATCATATTTGAAAACTATATAAATGCAATTGCAGTTGTATGTATTGTTTTTTAGGATTAATTGTCAGAGTTGAATGAAAAAAACAAGCTGAATGCGTCTATTGACATTGAATAAATGAATATTGATTGTAAACAATAGTATTGTTACTAAGCAATTAAATATAACTTGTTAGCTGAATATCTCTGACTATAACCAGAATATTGCATTTTTTTTGTAGATTTTGATTTTATAAATGAATGCAATTATTCTATATGTATCTAATTATATATAATATTTTTTTTGAGACACTACTATTCTTTTGAAACAATACTATTGTTTACAATCAATATTTTACATATATTGTATAAGATAACAATTACCATATAAATATAAAAGCAAGGAAGTGTTCAAAAGCGACACTGGAAAGATGATGAATAGGATCCAAATTGCAAGCCTGACTCATCAAACTCGTATCTCGCGTTCGGTTATTGATTGTTGGTCAACAATAATGAACAAGGAACATAATTTAGATACCAATGGATCACCAACAAGATATGTATTCACCACTACAATTTTGGTAAGCCACTTAATAGTGTCTCAGATATAAATAAACATCATTCTTTTAGAAGAATACTATTGTTTGTAGACAATATTTGTTGTATACAATGTTTTTGAAGACAAAAGTTGTGTATTAATATTTTTACATTTAAAACTGAAGAGTCCAGATATGCTGACTGTAAATGCATACAATGAAGAGACGTTTGTATTATTCAGATTAAACGTCGTTCGAGAAACAACAGCTGAAAATGTGGATTTCACATTCGAAAAAACTAATTTGGTATGGAAGACTAATTATATATTATTACTATTTAATTTCACATAAAGGAATTCATAGATTTTGTTGAAATATTTAAAATTGTGATAATTCATAAACATGTACTATTCTCAGTTATGAATGATCAAATAAACTTCATATTATCTTTCAACCTTAAAACAGCGGAGGTGGAAATATTAGACCACAACAACGTTGTGATTGAAAATTATTTGAAGTATGGAATTGCACCAAATGCCATGGTGAGTAAACATCAAAAATTAAAAGAATAAATTAATCATGTATTCTAATTTAATCATAGTACTATTTCTTATGCAGAGACACTTATTTGCAAGATATCTGAAAGATGTTCACCACATGAAAGCTGATTTGGTGAAGAAAAGCATTCCAAAACGAATATGCATGAGTTGGAGAACAAATGAAAATCATCCTGGATAAGGAGTGTTCATGATGCGCCACATTGAAACTTATACAGGTGATTCAAATTGGTCGTGTGGATTTGTAGGTGAAGAAAAACAGCAGGACAATCAAATAGAGTTGTTAAGAAGACAATATGCAACAAAAATGGTTATGAATGATTTTAATCTTCTCAAAGATGATGTTTGGACATAACTGGGATACTTCAATTCACATTATTCAGAAGCGAAGAGAGAAGATCTGAAGAAAGAAGCTAATAGAACCTGTTATTTGCATTTCGAAATATGGTGTAACGAAATTGATCTAAAATGCCCTGCAAAAAAAAAAAAAAAAAAAAAAAAGTTGTATGGTGTAATGACAATCAATTTCAGCATATTGATTTAATACAAATTGAATGGAGATTTAAACTGATTTTTTGTATGTCTTATAATTTGTGTATGTGATTCAAAGTGTATAATAAAAATATTGTTCTAACAACAATATTATTGTAATAAAAGAATAATATTGATATCATATTTCATTCAATTTTACCTTTGTATTATTATAATTTAAATTTAAATACTTTGTTAAACTTCAAATTATAATGCACTCAACTGTTTTTTAAAAAATTTATCAACTTTACAATGTTTCTCGAAGAAAAATAAATGTATAATTAATATTGTTTAACAACAATAGTATTGTTATAAAAAAATAATATTCGCATATTAGTTGATTCAGTTTTGTTTTTGTGTTATAATAATGTACATACTTTATTAAAATTTCAATATAATAATGCAGTGAATTGTTTTTATGGAAATTTACTAACTTTAAAAATGTGTCTTGAAGAAAAGAAAATTATATAAATATTATTGTGTAGAAACAATAGTATTGTTTAGAAACAATAGTATTGTTTTTTAAAAATTACTATCCATATCATCATAGTTGGTAATTTGATATCACCAATAACTCTTTTTGAAGATCATTGTGTTTGAAACAAATAGTATTATTTAATTTTTATTAATCACACTTTCATGTTCCATTCACATTCTTCTTAAAAAAGTAGTATTGTTTTAAAACAATAGTATTTTTATGAAAAAAATAATATTTGTGTCATATCTCATTCAACTTTGTTACCTGCAACAATGTTAATACATACCACATTTTCATCATTAATGATAATAACATTTCAGGAAGTCAACATATATAGTTTTATAAAGTAATCATTAACATATCATTGCTACCACAAAACAGAATGTACTAAAATTCATCAACACATCTAAAGTTGATTTTTTTCTTTTTGATTAACATCGTCAAATACACTTATTCGGGATATCTTCTGTTTTTTCTTGCAATCTTCTAGGATGTTAATTTTGTCACCCTTCTTCGTTGTCTTCTCATAATTCTTAAACCTCGCATAAATCTCTTTCCACCTACTGTTCAAAGTACTGCTGATAATCTTCACATCATACATCTTTCGCAATTTCATCAGCTGATCATCTTGTTTCTTTCCCTCAGTTAACAATCCACAGTTCCACGTTTTTTGCCCCTTGTATGTCTCCATATGTCTCATCATAAAGACTCCACAATCGTTACTGTTGATTCTTGTTACCCACTTCAGATTCTTCCTCACAATCTTGTTCTTCTTCAACAACTTGCAGGCTAGATGGCAATAAGTTTCCAAGTATCCAATAAAGTAATTAACCTAAAAATACATGTTCATTTATGTTAATTTTCAAATTTTGTTAATATACTTTAATGGCATAAATAATAGATACATTTTAGGTCATCGGGTATTTTATTATATAAAATTTTACATACCACTCTCTCTGGTACACCATCATATTTCATCTGAAAGTTACTGATATTTTTGGAGTTGTCAATCAGCTCAATCACTCCAGATTTCAAGTGGAAGATAATGATATAGTAATGACCACTGAATATAATTGGGAAGAAAACCTATAGCAAAGAAACATACAATAATTAATACTCAGTTAAGTACTAGAGTTGTTTTAGAAGAATATTATTCTTTAACAACAATATTAGTACACTGAACAAAAAATACCTTTGCGGAAAGCTTCTGGATGATATGTTTCATACACAAATGATGTTTTGCGGTAGTGAACTTTTTATTTATAGCATCTTTAATTGCTGGATCTTGATCCGTAGCAACAAGAACAGGTTCTTTACCAAATGTCTTTAAAAAGCAATCAAGAAACCAGTAAAAAGCCATAGAAGTTTCACTAGACAAAAGAGCTGCTCCAAAGACAACTAATTTCTTATGATTGTCAACTCCAGTTAGAGGAACAAAAACCATTTTATACCTGACAAAATCATATAAAATTTGTTAAAGACAATATTATTCTTTCACAACAACATTAATAGACTGATATAATAAAAAACATAATATTAAATGATCATAAGAAATATTAAGTAATATATATGAATTGAAAAGAATCTAACTAATCTTCATAAATAAATCAAAGTTAGAAATAGATAACTGGAAAGAATCGTACCTGTTGGTGTTATATGTTGGATCAAATGATAGAATATCTCCAAACTCTTGATAGTTTAACTTGCAGATATTGTCGGCCCAAAACATACCAAGTAATTCACCACCAGCAGCACACACATATTCATAACTAAAATTCGGATCATCTTCTTTTTTCTTAGCAAGATATTGAAGAGAAATATGAACATCGCTTTCAACTATAGTCCTAGACAAATCCCGCTGAAAATTCTTAAAATCTACATGAGAAGAAGCTAGCATATCTAAGCCACCACTACTATGACACTGAATAGAATGAGCATCAACTTGACCTATATTCAAATTGGTACTCAAATTGAAAAGGTTACAAGCATTGTCAAAGTTGAGCCTTCTATTTCTTTTCAGCTAGTTCCTATTAGCCTCAGACACAAGCTTGTGATTGTGAGCTTCAAAAAACTTTAAAATAATGACTTTCCCATCTTTTAAAACCTTGCATCTAAGACACGCTTGATAATCAACCTTAATAGATTGAGATTTGCGACTATGTAGTACTCTGCGACGTCTGGGACGTCTACCACAAGGTAAAACTGGAGGTGAGGGATCTCTTTCGTAGTATCTATTGTTTTCGCTACAAAAGTCCCAGACCTATTACAGCAATATAGCTTATACTTGACTGATTTATCACGATTTCTATTCTGAGATTTAACGCCCTGGAACGACATATTTTTTTTTTAAATAGTAACTGCTCAGACCAAGTGATATGCCGCGACGCGACATCCTTGGTCGCGGCGCGGTAAATCAAATGATTTCATACTGTGTTGACAGCCCTCCTGGAATCAAAATATTTGATATGTCGCGGCGCGACATATATGGTCGCGGCGCGACCTTACACGGTTGCTGGTACTGTTCTGCAACTTGATACAAAAATCACATTTTCACCATTTCATCATTACCCAACACATTTAAACAACATAATACATAATCAAACTTAATTAAAATAGTTTCTTACATCGTCAAACATTACGGAAATCTTTTAATCAAGAGCAACGGATTTACACATCTTAAATATGCTATTTGGTCCCAAAACTTAAAAGAAACATAATTTTCAAATACAAAAGACTTGGCGTTGATAAGCGGTATCATTAAAGCTAGATTCGAAATAGGGTCTTGCATTACCACTTACTACATGACCAAAGCTCCGCTATCCTTACATAGGCTCCTTACCTTCTCGATGTCCTTTCGTTCCTATAAACACATAAAACAACATGGGGGTAAGCTTTTATGCTTAGTGAGTTATAGGCAAATAAAATAGCACATATCATTGAGCGTAATCATTTCTTCACTTAGCCTTTCCAACCCAAATGGTTGCTTACTTACTTTCGAATCCGACTCCTTTCCTTACCATAGACATAACTTACTAAGGCCAATCCTAGTAATTATGTCTAAGATAACATAACCATAGGCATACACATATGTCTAAGCTACCTTAATCACATTGCATACGTACATACATGGACACCTAAGGCGTCTAAGCTAAGTCATACCATAGACAAAATCATTAAGCAAGCTTAGTGACCTTGCCTAAGCTAATCATCAACCATAGATACAATTATTAGGCATGCCTAATAATTCTATCTAAGCTATCCACCTAGTGCTCTTAGTCGTTGTCCTCTTGCACGGATGCAATCTGGAAACACTAAGTCACTCTTGACCCGCCCAATTTACCCTCTATAAACTCACCTTGATTAAACGAGGTTCCTTGATCACTTGAAGCTCCCTTGCCTTGATTAACACCTATATATGAGCTAATCTCGTCATTAACATAATTCAACGAAATTAAATCTTTCAAAAACTTACAACACTTTCATATACCTACACATTTGACTTAATCCCCCCATTTTTTTAACCCCATTAATCACATGAACACTTACATACATGACATTATAATTCTTTCAAGCATTACATCAAACATCAAATGTGCATAAACTCATTTGAACTACTAACATCCTTAAAATCATCATACATCTAAATATCATTACTTATAACAACATCAACAATTTACACATAAACTTTCTTCTCTACAAATTAACTAATCTCATATGCATTTTCATTTAGGCATTTCATCAAACACCTAGTGTGCATGACTTGATTCTAAGCTATAAATAACATCAAATTCATCATATTCACAACATACACTCAAAATGCAAGTTCATACATGAACTTATTTCCAGCATCAATTACAAATTCGTTTTTAATCATACAAGTGTGCACATTCTCAACATACAACAACTTTTAAGCTTGAGATTCATCTAAAACACCCAATTCTAGTGATACTTAGACATAGAAGTTCATACCTTAACTTTGGGGATTTAAGAACCCTAATTGTGCACAATGGAGAAGAAATTGAAGAATTGTAACTTGCTAGGATAATTAGAGCACGCTAGATTACATTAATTTCCACTTGCATGTACAAAAATCCTTCCAATTGAAGATTTCTTCTTCTCTTCTTGTTTGGGTCGACACACACAAGCACACACACTCTCTGGGTTTATTTTTCTTGCAACTGATACAAAATTCAGCATTTTAACTCTTTTACTAATTAACTTTGCCTTATATGCACTTTCTACCCTCCCCACCAAAATCATATTATGGGAGGTCCTTAAATCTAACTTTGCATCTCTAGTCCTTTCCAACTTAATGTAAAAACCCGTCCTTATCCATCCGGACGAAATCTTCAACATTTGATCCCATTGCGATGATCGACTCCAAATAATGTCCTTAAAATGAGCATATGCACAGCGGAAGGCTTAATTCGTACCTGAGAATAACATGCTTTAAAATGTCAACATAAAGTTGGTGAGATATATAGGTTTGATGCTAGCAGCGTTATAACTATGGACCACAAGATTTCATGTTTATACATAATACACTCCTCGTGTATGAAAAGTCGTTGAGTACTTGGTAACCATACTTAACATTTAAATCACAGCAGCATATTCTTAAATAAACCCTACACCGTACCAAGTGTAGTAACGAAACGAAGTACTGTGCAACCGTTTAAAACTGGTCGTCCAGCCCGGTTGGGGTTGTCAGGCCCGATAGATCTATCAACAGGATTCGCGTTTACGTTCCTTACGTAAATATTAGTTACCAAGTATAAAGAGATATGCCATGGTACAACTCAACATAGAATTTATTTTTGATCACTTGTGTCCACAACGTAAATCATAAAATGCATGTATTCTCATCCCAAAATATTTAGAGTTTAAAAGGGACTATATACTCACCTAATGTATTTTGTAGTAAAAATACATATTACATCATTGATCAAGTATAAGGTTGGCCTCGGATTCACGAACCTATATCATTTATATATATATATATTAACACATAATACCATAATCGAATAAATCTAAGTATTATTAATAGTGATATAAATTGTATTCTTTGTTAAATTAATTTCTTATTAAAGTAGTTTCATAATTTATTATAATATTTATTATTTATGAAAATAATAACTTACATTTTGGTTTCTAAAATATATAGTTATATATATTAATTGATATACTTATATTTAGTATCATTTTAAAAATATAGTGATACAAAATATTAATGTTATTGTAAAAAAAAAATTCTATTTGTAATAATACTAATAAGAATATAAAATATAATGATATTACTAATAATAATAATGATAATGATAATGATAATGATAATAATAATAATAATAATATTAATAATAATAATAATAATAATAGAAATTAAATTTAAGGTATATACCCATTTAAGTCTTTTCTAAAAAAAAATGCCCATGACAGGGCTCGAACCCGGAACCTCTTGCTTACAAACAACCGCACAAGACCACCCCTCCATTCACGTTTTTCTGAAATATTAACAACCCGAATATATATATAAGCCGTTTGTTTATCTGTTTCTTGTTTCTAACTTGCTAATCAACCCAACTAAAATTCGGCCCAACATAAAGCTGGACCTCACATCAGCCCACATCTGTTTTTAATTGGTCCAAGAATTGATATTGTTTCGGTGTCCAGTTAACTCACGAAGCAAAACCAGAAGTCATCAACCCTAAAAAAAAAATGACGGTGCTTAATATTTTTTTTTTTTTTATAACTCCGAACTTTACAGCTAGAGAGCAATCAGTATTTTCATCATTATTTTTATATCTTATCACCTCTATTATCCTTCTTAAATCCCCAATTATCTTCATTCATCTTGTATCAAATTATATATGATATTCTTCTCCAGTAAACATCATCATCATCGATTATTCGTAAATGAAACAGAAGCCAGGAAGCAGCAGCGGTCAGGACTTACAGATTTGGTGTTTGACGGTTGAGAATAGTGGTAGAAATTGGCGGTTCACATTGAAGTTCAAGAAAGAGATAGATAAGGTGAGAGGGTGGTTTATGGTTATCGAACAAAGACAGGTAGCTGGCTTCATGGTGGTGGATATCGTGCAGCATCAGTTCTATGATGGGAAAGGTGAGTATATGGATGTAGTGTGAGAAAGAGGTATAAAGAGGGATGAGTGGTTTCGATGTTGTTCATATGGGTTTGGTTTCATCTTTCGTTGGTGATCGTTGTGATCGAGATAGAAACTGTAAACAAGCAGTCGGTTATGGTGGTGTTTAGGTTGAAGAGAGTTTCGATGGTAGTAGCAATTTTAATAGTTGAAGTGGGTTTCGATTCAAGTAGGTTTTCTAAATATATATATATGTACAAATGTATTATATACCGAGAATTTATAGGTGAGATATATGGCATTTAAGTGGCTCGATTTGCAAGTGGGTCACGAAGAAGAAGGTAAAAGAAGAGGAAGAGTGATTATGGCGGTGTTTGGTGGTTGTTATTCATGGTGTTGGTGAATGGTTTCAATAGTAACCAACAACAACAATAAAGATGTAAAGGTGATTAAATGGGTGTGTTGGGTTTCCATTGAAATAGAAAACAGATACAACGGTGGTGGTGATTGTTGAATAGAAGCAATGGTAGCAATTAACTTCGAACAGAAAGCAAGAAAATAGTTTTTGTGTTGGGGTTCGTTGGTGGTTTCAAGATGGCAAGTGGTTGGGATGGCGGTTAGAGTGTGATGGTGTTAAAGGCCATAGGTGGCTCTCGATGGTGTCTTGGTTTAACAACAAGAAATGGGTTTAACATGGGTTAAGGATGGTTGCATGGTTGAGTTTTCAGTTATCAAGAAGAAGAAAGAATATATCTAATGTATATAGAAGTGAGGAGATGAAATAAGATTGATAGGTGGATTCGGTGATTCCTATCACTAATATGCATATGTATATATGTATATGTTATATATAAAAAGAGTAGATAGATAGCTAGTGACTAGGCAAAACAATAGTATTTTCTAAATTTCAACATGCACAGTAATCTATCTCAATCAGACAACTAACAAGAAAAAAAAACAAAACCATAAAGGTTGATCAGACTGCTAACAATTTTTGTTGTATCTGAAATTTAGATTCGATTTGTAAGATTTTTGAGACATAAAGACACTTCAGCAACAGATTGAAATCGAATGGGAACTGAAATACATAGTTATTTGTATTTAAATTTATATATATATGTTATTTGTATTTCCATATACTTGTATATGTATTTATATATCTATATGCTTGTATTTGGTATATATATATATATATATGAATAAACCTGTACGTATATATCAGTTTACATGTATATAATTCATAAATCTAGATAATTACAAGTATAAGTATGTTAATATTCTTAAAAAAAATACAATAATAATACTAGTTATAATAATATTAATATTAAAATTAAACTTAGTGAAAGTAATGATTATATTACAACTCTCTCACTTTAACCTATAATATATTTTACATTTTGTTACATAGGTAATACTTATTCCATTTAATAACATATATAAATATTTAACATTTATATTTATTTCATATATATTACAATATAATATTTATTAATAGTAACCATATATATGTATATATACATATTAAAGTTCGTGAATCGTCAGGCTTGGTCAAAGGGTAACTGATTATCCGAATATAGATTTCAAATTTTCTAGACTTAACATTACAGATTTTGCTTATCGTGTCAGAAATATATAAAGATTAAGGTTTAAATTTGGTCGGAAATTTCCGGGTCATTACAGTACCCACCTGTTAAAGAAATTTCGTCCCCAAAATTTGATTGAGATCGTCATGACTAACAATAAAATGTTTTTATGACGAATATGAATTGATAGCTAGAGTTTTATCACCAATTAGTAATAGTGGTAAAACAATTCGATTATGTGAAGCATACGAGTGAAGCTGTCACAAGAGGTTGAGATAGAGATTAAACTTTTGATGTAGTCACAGTGAATTTTTTTCGGGATTTAAGGGATTTAAAAGAAAATCTTGAAAATCTAAAAGATTTGATTCTTCGGCGAATAAAGAGATTATGATCTTCTTTGATTTAATGCGCCAATCTGTTTCGATTTCTTTGTTGTATTTTACACTATAAATCCACTCCCTTTGTTTCTTTATTTCCACAGCTCACACCTTCTATTCTTTCCCCCTCATTCCATACTTTAAAACATTCGTCAGTATGCTCCATCCCGTTCTGATTATCGTTATACTTATAACTTCCATATCTTTCATTCTTTTCTTTCATCTGTCGCCAGAGAAATCTATTCACTTCTATTAATTCCTTGGGATTATAATGTTTTTAATTCTCCCATCCTCGAGTCAAGCGAGCAGTGGTTCAGAATTCGTAGGTATGAAATTTGAAATGAACATAGCTAATGTTCTTAGAAAGAAATGGTTACGGCAAGATTTTGATTTGTTAAATTACCAGAATACCTTAGAAAAGATAGAACTATCAAACGATATGTTCCTAATACATTTGGGGATTGAATAGAATGTAAGAGCCGTGTAACATGGCACATGATGATGGTACTGTGAATCATCACATTCCATTAGAAACTTAACATGACTTACTGTAATATAATGAAGTTGATCAAGTTTCATTATATTATAATAATTCATGCATCAGTTCCCAACACTACTTCAAGACACTCATATTTTAATTTCAAAGGTTTCAGAATTTAGAAACTAACACAGTTTCTTTTATTTTATAACGTAGATATTACGGAGAGATACATAATCGCAGATAGGAATAGTTGTGAAAATATCTCCAGAACTATGGAGAATTTGTATAACGGAAGATATGAAGATATCTCATAATATCTAAGATAAAATGATGATGAAGAATATCATCTTGAAAGGTTTAGAATAAGGAGTAGGGTTCTTACTAATGGTTTCAGCAGGTACTGAATCATTTAAATCCTTGGAAGGCAGGTTCAGTCCTTGTGATTTATCTACATCCTCCTTTATACTTTGCTCAATCCGTTTTTCAGTTCCAACCCTCCTCTTTTTCTGAGCTTTACCAACACACTGTACTTCATCATTAAACTTTTGACTGTTGAAGTCGTTTACAGTTTTTGCTGCTTCATTAGCATTTCAAGAACTACTTCATAGTTCAAGACGTTTTTCAGAAACTACACATTCAGGGTATGAAATTCTTAGAGATAGACGTTTTCGGTATAACTGGGAGAATTTCTATGAGATTTTCAAAATACTGATTGCGGATTTTGCCAAAGAGATAACGAGCTGCTGGTACATCTGCTGATGATGTTGTGAAATATAAAAGGTTCTCCGGTAATGACGGCGAAAGGACAAGGTATAAATATCGAGATTATAATAGGAGTAGTCTTACTGAGAAGTCGAAATGGAGCTGTGACAAATTAGCTTCCTGAAAAGAAATTGTAGGGTTGTTTTTGCTAATAAATGGCAAAGGATTCAATACGATATGTGTTAAACTATGAATTTGAATTCGAGAGTTCTTCAGGTGCATAACTATATGCATACATCTTTTCTCCCGTAGATGAAGTGCGGTTGGTTCATCTTTTCCGATCGAGGTGTTTTCAAGAATTAAGAAATGTTGTGAATACGAATTGTATTTGCCAAGATACGAATGAGGTTTAAGATAGAATCAAGTGGCAAACTTGAAGAATTGTTTAGTTTCATATGTTATAATCATCATTTTAACTCATTTACTTGTCCATAGTTAGCAGTCTATTAGTCCGATTGTCCAATGGTCCAGTAGTTCAACAGTTCAACATATTCATATATAATTTAATATACATAACTAATACGTATCGTGACCCGTGTACCGGTCTCAGTGTCGATCACAACTCAAAGTATATATATATTTTGGAATCAACTCCGACCTTGTATAGCCAACTCCCACCTTCACATATAGAGTGTCTATGGTTGTTCCGAAATATATATATAGATGGGTCAATATGATAAGTCGAAACCTTGTATACGTGTCCCGTTATTTAAAATGCGTAAAATAAATAAATATATATCATGACCCATTATACAACGTGTTGTCTCAGAATTAATCCGACGTATTGTTGTACATGTGTCCCGACAGTATGTACAGTGCAGAAATTAAAATTGCGAGAATGTAAATTGCGATAAATTAAATGTTAATCAGTTAGCTGGGAACAGTTAGCGTGGAATCCTTAACAGATTTTCAATTAGTTAATTCGTGTGTTTCTAACAATTTTTAATTTGTCCAATGTTTCTTCTTTATGCCACTTGTTGGATTCGGATAGGTAAAAATCCAAATATGAAATTGGAAAGGAAATGGTTATTCTGTGATGAACGGATACATATATCGGTGATTGTAAGTAGGATAGTAAATGACCATTGAATCAGATTCAGAGAATGTACAACGTAACTTATTAATGTGAATTCTAAATATTCCTCGGGTACTACCCACCCGTTAAAATATTTTCATCATTAACAGTTTGTACGAAAGAATTTTTAATTACAATCTTTATGAAAATATACTTGCATATATATTTTCGTCGGATGTAATCATGGATTTAATGAGTCAATAAGATATTATACTCATTTGGTTTATCGTTAATACTAGATTACATGATCTCTAAAACATTAGAGATTACATAATCACCATGTCGAACGAAGATATATGAGGTAGAACAATACGTAAAGCGAAGATAATCGATGTAGAACGATATGTAGAACGGTGTTTATGCTCGAGGTATAGTTTGTGACGTTAGGGTTTATGACACGGTTGTGGTTTGGGGATGATAAGGGTACTGTCGACGTTGATGATGGTGATGCTGTTGATGCTGATGATAATGCTGGTACCGAAGATTGTGATGTTGATGTTTCTGGCGACACTGGTTATGCTGCCGGTGCTGCTGCTAATGTTGGTATCCTTCGCACAATGTTTTCCAAAATCGTTACGCGAGCGCGAAAATTCGTTAACTTCTGCTAGTACATCGGGATGATTGATGGTTGAAGCGAGCGGATGAATAAGATTCAAAATGTGGAATAGTATATAACTGTGACGAGCTATTTTAAAGAAATGAGAGAGAAAATGGTTTCTCGAACAGGTTTGCCGGTAAGTGCTTCAGGTTCTTCGTCAAAAGAATAATTTGGTGGATGGAATGAATCTTTGACGTGAAATGATTTTCGGATATCGAATGATATTCTAGCTATATAGAATATCTATATATATACTACTAAAGATTTCGTAGACTACAAAGGAACCTACGACATATGTCAGGCAAGTCTACAGATATGCTAAGATATGGATTATCAGATACGCTAAGATATGAATTTTGTCTATACACTATCGATGCACTAAATGCAGTAAGACGTGTCTAGACTTAAGAGTGATAAGCAGGTAATTTTCTAAGGATGATAAGCAGGTGATTTCCGACTAGAAATGATAAGCAAAACTTTTGACATGTCGACACGGTCAAAGTCCAGACTCATTAATGTATCCTAACAACTACTAGTCAGACACACTAATACAAGACCTGGTTCGCTAAGACCAACGCTCTGATACCAAATGTAAAAACCCGTCCTTATCCATCCGGACGAAATCTTCAACATTTGATCCCATTGCGATGATCGACTCCAAATAATGTCCTTAAAATGAGCATATGCACAGCGGAAGGCTTAATTCGTACCTGAGAATAACATGCTTTAAAATGTCAACATAAAGTTGGTGAGATATATAGGTTTGATGCTAGCAGCGTTATAACTATGGACCACAAGATTTCATGTTTATACATAATACACTCCTCGTGTATGAAAAGTCGTTGAGTACTTGGTAACCATACTTAACATTTAAATCACAGCAGCATATTCTTAAATAAACCCTACACCGTACCAAGTGTAGTAATGAAACGAAGTACTGTTTAACCGTTTAAAACTGGTCGTCCAGCCCGGTTGGGGTTGTCAGGCCCGATAGATCTATCAACAGGATTCGTGTTTACGTTCCTTACGTAAATATTAGTTACCAAGTATAAAGAGATATGCCATGGTACAACTCAACATAGAATTTATTTTTGATCACTTGTGTCCACAACGTAAATCATAAAATGCATGTATTCTCATCCCAAAATATTTAGAGTTTAAAAGGGACTATATACTCACCTAATGTATTTTGTAGTAAAAATACATATAACATCATTGATCAAGTATAAGGTTGGCCTCGGATTCACGAACCTATATCATTTATATATATATATATTAACACATAATACCATAATCGAATAAATCTAAGTATTATTAATAGTGATATAAATTGTATTCTTTGTTAAATTAATTTCTTATTAAAGTAGTTTCATAATTTATTATAATATTTATTATTTATGAAAATAATAACTTACATTTTGGTTTCTAAAATATATAGTTATATATATTAATTGATATACTTATATTTAGTATCATTTTAAAAATATAGTGATACAAAATATTAATGTTATTGTAAAAAAAAAATTCTATTTGTAATAATACTAATAAGAATATAAAATATAATGATATTACTAATAATAATAATGATAATGATAATGATAATGATAATAATAATAATAATAATATTAATAATAATAATAATAATAATAGAAATTAAATTTAAGGTATATACCCATTTAAGTCTTTTCTAAAAAAAAATGCCCATGACAGGGCTCGAACCCGGAACCTCTTGCTTACAAACAACCGCACAAGACCACCCCTCCATTCACGTTTTTCTGAAATATTAACAACCCGAATATATATATAAGCCGTTTGTTTATCTGTTTCTTGTTTCTAACTTGCTAATCAACCCAACTAAAATTCGGCCCAACATAAAGCTGGACCTCACATCAGCCCACATCTGTTTTTAATTGGTCCAAGAATTGATATTGTTTCGGTGTCCAGTTAACTCACGAAGCAAAACCAGAAGTCATCAACCCTAAAAAAAAAATGACGGTGCTTAATATTTTTTTTTTTTATATAACTCCGAACTTTACAGCTAGAGAGCAATCAGTATTTTCATCATTATTTTTATATCTTATCACCTCTATTATCCTTCTTAAATCCCCAATTATCTTCATTCATCTTGTATCAAATTATATATGATATTCTTCTCCAGTAAACATCATCATCATCGATTATTCGTAAATGAAACAGAAGCCAGGAAGCAGCAGCGGTCAGGACTTACAGATTTGGTGTTTGACGGTTGAGAATAGTGGTAGAAATTGGCGGTTCACGTTGAAGTTCAAGAAAGAGATAGATAAGGTGAGAGGGTGGTTTATGGTTATCGAACAAAGACAGGTAGCTGGCTTCATGGTGGTGGATATCGTGAAATGTCCCGTTCTTATTGATTAAAAACGTTCCATATTAATTGATTTCGTTGCGAGGTTTTGACCTCTATATGAGACATTTTTCAAAGACTGCATTCATTTTTAAAACAAACCATAACCTTTATTTCATAGATAAAGGTTTTAAAAAGCTTTACGTAGATTATCAAATAATGATAATCTAAAATATCCTGTTTACACACGACCATTACATAATGGTTTACAATACAAATATGTTACAACAAAATAAGTTTCTTGAATGCAGTTTTTACACAATATCATACAAGCATGGACTCCAAATCTCGTCCTTATTTAAGTATGCGACAGCGGAAGCTCTTGATAATCACCTGAGAATAAACATGCTTAAAACGTCAACAAAAATGTTGGTGAGTTATAGGTTTAACCTATATATATCAAATCATAATAATAGACCACAAGATTTCATATTTCAATACACATCCCATACATAGAGATAAAAATCATTCATATGGTGAACACCTGGTAACCGACATTAACAAGATGCATATATAAGAATATCCCCATCATTCCGGGACACCCTTCGGATATGATATAAATTTCGAAGTACTAAAGCATCCGGTACTTTGGATGGGGTTTTTTAGGCCTAATAGATCTATCTTTAAGATTCGCGTCAATTAGGGTGTCTGTTCCCTAATTCTTAGATTACCAGACTTAATAAAAAGGTGCATATTCGATTTCGATAATTCAACCATAGAATGTAGTTTCACGTACTTGTGTCTATTTTGTAAATCATTTATAAAACCTGCATGTATTCTCATCCCAAAAATATTAGATTTTAAAAGTGGGACTATAACTCACTTTCACAGATTTTTACTTCGTCGGGAAGTAAGACTTGGCCACTGGTTGATTCACGAACCTATAACAATATATACATATATATCAAAGTATGTTCAAAATATATTTACAACACTTTTAATATATTTTGATGTTTTAAGTTTATTAAGTCAGCTGTCCTCGTTAGTAACCTACAACTAGTTGTCCACAGTTAGATGTACAGAAATAAATCGATAAATATTATCTTGAATCAATCCACGACCCAGTGTATACGTATCTCAGTATTGATCACAACTCAAACTATATATATTTTGGAATCAACCTCAACCCTGTATAGCTAACTCCAACATTCACATATAGAGTGTCTATGGTTGTTCCGAAATATATATAGATGTGTCGACATGATAGGTCAAAACATTGTATACGTGTCTATGGTATCTCAAGATTACATAATATACAATACAAGTTGATTAAGTTATGGTTGGAATAGATTTGTTACCAATTTTCACGTAGCTAAAATGAGAAAAATTATCCAATCTTGTTTTACCCATAACTTCTTCATTTTAAATCCGTTTTGAGTGAATCAAATTGCTATGGTTTCATATTGAACTCTATTTTATGAATCTAAACAGAAAGTATAGGTTTATAGTCGGAAAAATAAGTTACAAGTCATTTTTGTAAAGGTAGTCATTTCAGTCGAAAGAACGACGTCTAGATGACCATTTTAGAAAACATACTTCCACTTTGAGTTTAATCATAATTTTTGGATATAGTTTCATGTTCATAATAAAAATCATTTTCTCAGAATAACAACTTTTAAATCAAAGTTTATCATAGTTTTTAATTAACTAACCCAAAACAGCCCGCAGTGTTACTACGACGGCGTAAATCCGGTTTTACGGTGTTTTTCGTGTTTCCAGGTTTTAAATCATTAAGTTAGCATATCATATAGATATAGAACATGTGTTTAGTTTATTTTAAAAGTCAAGTTAGAAGGATTAACTTTTGTTTGCGAAAAAGTTTAGAATTAACTAAACTATGTTCTAGTGATTACAAGTTTAAACCTTCGAATAAGATAGCTTTATATGTATGAATCGAATGATGTTATGAACATCATTACTACCTTAATTTCCTTGGATAAACCTACTGGAAAAGAGAAAAATGGATCTAGCTTCAATGGATCCTTGGATGGCTCGAAGTTCTTGAAGCAGAATCATGACACGAAAACAAGTTCAAGTAAGATCATCACTTGAAATAAGATTGTTATAGTTATAGAAATTGAACCAAAGTTTGAATATGATTATTACCTTGTATTAGAATGATAACCTACTGTAAGAAACAAAGATTTCTTGAGGTTGGATGATCACCTTACAAGATTGGAAGTGAGCTAGCAAACTTGAAAGTATTCTTGATTTTATGAAACTAGAACTTTTGGAATTTATGAAGAACACTTAGAACTTGAAGATAGAACTTGAGAGAGATCAATTAGATGAAGAAAATTGAAGAATGAAAGTGTTTGTAGGTGTTTTTGGTCGTTGGTGTATGGATTAGATATAAAGGATATGTAATTTTGTTTTCATGTAAATAAGTCATGAATGATTACTCATATTTTTGTAATTTTATGAGATATTTCATGCTAGTTGCCAAATGATGGTTCCCACATGTGTTAGGTGACTCACATGGGCTGCTAAGAGCTGATCATTGGAGTGTATATACCAATAGTACATACATCTAAAAGCTGTGTATTGTACGAGTACGAATACGGGTGCATACGAGTAGAATTGTTGATGAAACTGAACGAGGATGTAATTGTAAGCATTTTTGTTAAGTAGAAGTATTTTGATAAGTGTATTGAAGTCTTTCAAAAGTGTATAAATACATATTAAAACACTACATGTATATACATTTTAACTGAGTCGTTAAGTCATCGTTAGTCGTTACATGTAAGTGTTGTTTTGAAACCTTTAGGTTAACGATCTTGTTAAATGTTGTTAACCCAATGTTTATAATATCAAATGAGATTTTAAATTATTATATTATCATGATATTATCATGTATGAATATCTCTTAATATGATATATATACATTAAATGTCTTTACAACGATAATCGTTACATATATGTCTCGTTTAAAAATCATTAAGTTAGTAGTCTTGTTTTTACATATGTAGTTCATTGTTAATATACTTTATGATATGTTTTCTTATCATAGTATCATGTTAACTATATATATATCCATTTATATGTCATCATATAGTTTTTACAAGTTTTAACGTTCGTGAATCACCGATCAACTTGGGTGGTCAATTGTCTATATGAAACATATTTCAATTAATCAAGTCTTAACAAGTTTGATTGCTTAACATGTTGGAAACATTTAATCATGTAAATATCAATCTCAATTAATATATATAAACATGGAAAATTTCGGGTCACTACAGTACCTACCCGTTAAATAAATTTCGTCCCGAAATTTTAAGCTGTTGAAGGTGTTGACGAATCTTCTGGAAATAGATGCGGGTATTTCTTCTTCATCTGATCTTCACGCTCCCAGGTGAACTCGGGTCCTCTACGAGCATTCCATCGAACCTTAACAATTGGTATCTTGTTTTGCTTAAGTCTTTTAACCTCACGATCCATTATTTCGACGGGTTCTTCGATGAATTGAAGTTTTTCGTTGATTTGGATTTCATCTAACGGAATAGTGAGATCTTCTTTAGCAAAACATTTCTTTAAATTCGAGACGTGGAAAGTGTTATGTACAGCCGCGAGTTGTTGAGGTAACTCTAGTCGGTAAGCTACTGGTCCGACACGATCAATAATCTTGAATGGTCCAATATACCTTGGATTTAATTTCCCTTGTTTACCAAATCGAACAACGCCTTTCCAAGGTGCAACTTTAAGCATGACCATCTCTCCAATTTCAAATTCTATATCTTTTCTTTTAATGTCAGCGTAGCTCTTTTGTCGACTTTGGGCGGTTTTCAACCGTTGTTGAATTTGGATGATCTTCTCGGTAGTTTCTTGTATAATCTCCGGACCCGTAATCTGTCTATCCCCCACTTCACTCCAACAAATCGGAGACCTGCACTTTCTACCATAAAGTGCTTCAAACGGCGCCATCTCAATGCTTGAATGGTAGCTGTTGTTGTAGGAAAATTCTGCTAACGGTAGATGTCGATCCCAACTGTTTCCGAAATCAATAACACATGCTCGTAGCATGTCTTCAAGCGTTTGTATCGTCCTTTCGCTCTGCCCATCAGTTTGTGGATGATAGGCAGTACTCATGTCTAGACGAGTTCCTAATGCTTGCTGTAATGTCTGCCAGAATCTTGAAATAAATCTGCCATCCCTATCAGAGATAATAGAGATTGGTATTCCATGTCTGGAGATGACTTCCTTCAAATACAGTCGTGCTAACTTCTCCATCTTGTCATCTTCTCTTATTGGCAAGAAGTGTGCTGATTTGGTGAGACGGTCAACTATTACCCAAATAGTATCAAAACCACTTGCAGTCCTTGGCAATTTAGTAATGAAATCCATGGTAATGTTTTCCCATTTCCATTTCGGGATTTCGGGTTGTTGAAGTAGACCTGATGGTTTCTGATGCTCAGCTTTGACCTTAGAACACATCAAACATTCTCCTACGTATTTAGCAACATCGGCTTTCATACCCGGCCACCAAAAATGTTTCTTGAGATCCTTGTACATCTTCCCCGTTCCAGGATGTATTGAGTATCTGGTTTTATGAGCTTCTCTAAGTACCATTTCTCTCATATCTCCAAATTTTGATACCCAAATCCTTTCAGCCCTATACCGGGTTCCGTCTTCCCGAATATTAAGATGCTTCTCCGATCCTTTGGGTATTTCATCCTTTAAATTTCTCTCTTTTAAAACTCCTTGTTGCGCCTCCTTTATTTGAGTAGTAATGTTATTATGAATCATTATATTCATAGATTTTACTCGAATGGGTTCTCTGTCCTTCCTGCTCAAGGCATCGGCTACCACATTTGCCTTCCCCGGGTGGTAACGAATCTCAAAGTCGTAATCATTCAATAATTCAATCCACCTACGCTGCCTCATATTCAGTTGTTTCTGATTAAATATGTGTTGAAGACTTTTGTGGTCGGTATATATAATACTTTTGACCCCATATAAGTAGTGCCTCCAAGTCTTTAATGCAAAAACAACCGCGCCTAATTCCAAATCATGCGTCGTATAATTTTGTTCGTGAATCTTCAATTGTCTAGACGCATAAGCAATCACCTTCGTTCGTTGCATTAATACACAACCGAGACCTTGCTTTGATGCATCACAATAAATCACAAAATCATCATTCCCTTCAGGCAATGACAATATAGGTGCCGTAGTTAGCTTTTTCTTCAATAACTGAAACGCTTTCTCTTGTTCATCATTCCATTCAAATTTCTTCCCTTTATGCGTTAATGCAGTCAAGGGTTTTGCTATTCTGGAAAAGTCTTGGATGAACCTTCTGTAGTAACCAGCTAGTCCTAAAAACTGGCGTATGTGTTTCGGAGTTTTCGGGGTTTCCCACTTTTCAACAGTTTCTATCTTTGCCGGATCCACCTTAATACCTTCTTTGTTCACTATGTGACCGAGGAATTGAACTTCTTCCAACCAAAATGCACACTTTGAAAACTTAGCGTACAATTCTTCCTTCCTCAATACTTCTAACACCTTTCTCAAATGTTCACCGTGTTCTTGGTCATTCTTTGAGTAAATAAGTATGTCATCAATGAAAACAATGACAAACTTGTCAAGGTATGGTCCACACACTCGGTTCATAAGGTCCATGAACACAGCTGGTGCATTAGTTAAACCAAACGGCATGACCATAAACTCGTAATGACCGTAACGTGTTCTGAAAGCAGTCTTTGGAATATCATCTTGTTTCACCCGCATTTGATGATACCCGGAACGTAAGTCAATCTTTGAATAAACAGACGAGCCTTGTAGTTGATCAAATAAGTCATCGATTCTCGGTAGTGGGTAGCGGTTCTTGATGGTAAGTTTGTTCAACTCTCGGTAGTCGATACACAACCTGAATGTACCATCTTTCTTCTTGACAAACAAAACAGGAGCTCCCCACGGTGATGTGCTTGGTCGAATGAAACCACGCTCTAAAAGTTCTTGTAATTGGCTTTGTAGTTCTTTCATCTCGCTGGGTGCGAGTCTGTAAGGAGCACGAGCTATTGGTGCAGCTCCTGGTACAAGATCTATTTGAAATTCAACGGATCGATGTGGGGGTAATCCCGGTAATTCTTTCGGAAATACATCAGGAAATTCTTTTGCGACGGGAACATCATTGATGCTCTTTTCTTCAGTTTGTACTTTCTCGACGTGTGCTAGAACAGCATAACAACCTTTTCTTATTAGTTTTTGTGCCTTCAAATTACTAATAAGATGTAGCTTCGTGTTGCCCTTTTCTCCGTACACCATTAAGGGTTTTCCTTTTTCTCGTATAATGCGAATTGCATTTTTGTAACAAACGATCTCCGCTTTCACTTCTTTCAACCAGTCCATACCGATTATCACATCAAAACTCCCTAACTCTACTGGTATCAAATCAATCTTAAATGTTTCGCTAACCAGTTTAATTTCTCGATTCCGACATATATTATCTGCTGAAATTAATTTACCATTTGCTAATTCGAGTAAAAATTTACTATCCAAAGGCATCAATGGACAACTTAATTTAGCACAAAAATCTCTACTCATATAGCTTCTATCCGCACCCGAATCAAATAAAACGTAAGCAGATTTATTGTCAATAAGAAACGTACCCGTAACAAGCTCCGGGTCTTCCTGTGCCTCTGTCGCATTAATATTGAAAACTCTTCCACGGCCTTGTCCATTCGTGTTCTCCTGGTTCGGGCAATTTCTAATAATGTGGCCTGATTTTCCACATTTATAACAAACTACATTGGCATAACTTGCTCCGACACTACTTGCTCCGCCATTACTCGTTCCGACACCATTTGTTCCTTTCGTTCTATTAACCCCTGGTCCGTAGACCTCACACTTCGCCGCGCTATGACCATTTCTTTTACACTTGTTGCAAAATTTGGTGCAGAACCCCGAGTGATTCTTTTCACACCTTTGGCATAGCTGCTTCTGATTGTTGTTGTTGTTGCGGTTATTATTGTTGTTGGGATGATTGTTGTAGTTGCTGTTGTTGTTGTTGTTGGGCCGTTTGTTGTAGTTGCGATTGATGTTGCGATTGTTGGGATAATTGTCGCGATTATTGTTGTAATTGTTGTTGTTGTTGTATTGGTGATTCTTATCACCGTTTTCCTCCCACTTTCTTTTGACTTGCTTCACATTGGCCTCTTCAGCAGTCTGTTCTTTAATTCTTTCTTCAATTTAGTTCACGAGTTTGTGAGCCATTCTACATGCCTGTTGTATGGAGGCGGGCTCGTGTGAACTTATATCTTCTTGGATTCTTTCCGGTAATCCTTTCACAAACGCGTCGATCTTCTCTTCCTCATCTTCGAATGCTCCCGGACACAATAGGCACAATTCTGTGAATCGTCTTTCGTACGTGGTAATATCAAATCCTTGGGTTCGTAACCCTCTAAGTTCTGTCTTGAGCTTATTGACCTCGGTTCTGGGACGGTACTTCTCGTTTATCAAGTGCTTGAATGCTGACCACGGTAGTGCGTACGCATCGTCTTGTCCCACTTGCTCTAGATAGGTATTCCACCATGTTAACGCAGAACCTGTGAAGGTATGCGTAGCGTACTTAACTTTGTCCTCTTCAGTACACTTACTTATGGCAAACACCGATTCGACCTTCTCGGTCCACCGTTTCAATCCGATCGGTCCTTCGGTTCCATCAAATTCCAAAGGTTTGCAGGCAGTGAATTCTTTGTAGGTGCATCCTACACGATTTCCTGTACTGCTAGATCCAAGGTTATTGTTGGTATGTAGCGCAGCCTGTACTGCGGCTATGTTTGAAGCTAGAAAAGTACGGAATTCCTCTTCATTCATATTCACGGTGTGTCGAGTAGTCGGTGCCATTTCCTTCAAAATAGTTAAATGGAACAAGTTAATCATACAGAATATTAAGAGTAGTTAATAGTATTTCGTAGCATAATATGAACTCATTTATATAAACTTTTTCTTCATATTAGCGTTTTATAAGTTTAAATTCGGGTAGTACCTACCCGTTAAGTTCATACTTAGTAGCTAATATACAATTCAACTACTACAATTCTATATGAAAAACTGATTATAATAATATTTCGCGTTCAAACTTTTATACAATATTTTACAAACTTACAATACCGCTTATTTTACATAAAGCATGAAATATAGCACACAATAACTTTGATACAAGATAGTTGTGAAGACAATTCTAGCTAGTACACAAGTCGTTCAGCAAAGGCAATAAAGACACGTAATTCATACGTCCAGAAACAAGTCAGGCATTCTGGTTTTACTAGGACTACTTCCCATCCTTGGTCTTGTGCAACATAACCGTTATGGCCGTTGATAAGATAGCGTGTTGTAACGTCATCAAAGGGACGAGGGTTACGTAATGTCCAACAGTCCCGTAATAATCTAAAAACCTCATTTCTTACCCCAATTACCGACTCCGTCACTTGTGGAAACGTTTTGTTTAATAGTTGTAGCCCGATGTTCTTGTTCTCACTTTGGTGAGAAGCGAACATTACTAATCCGTAAGCATAACATGCTTCTTTATGTTGCATGTTAGCCACTTTTTCTAAATCACGAAGTCCAATATTCGGATATATTGAGTCAAAATAATTTCTTAACCCGTTGCGTAAAATAGCATTTGGGTTCCCCGCAATATATGCGTCAAAGTAAACACATCGTAACTTATGGGTTT
Source organism: Rutidosis leptorrhynchoides (assembly GCF_046630445.1). NCBI lineage: Eukaryota > Viridiplantae > Streptophyta > Magnoliopsida > Asterales > Asteraceae > Rutidosis > Rutidosis leptorrhynchoides. The sequence goes on from NC_092333.1 coordinate 23,107,549, forward strand.
CCCAATGTGATATCCCCCATCTTTCAAACGAAAGTCTCTTATAAACCAAGACATTCTTGGAACGTTCTTCGAATGTCTTACAAACTGATCTCGCCTTAAATAGTTGTGCCGAAGAATTCTGGCCGACACTAGACAAGATTTCATCAATCATGTCTCCGGGTAGGTCTCTTAAAATATTGGGTTGTCTATCCATTTTGTGTTTTTAAACTGTAAAATAGACAAGAGTTAGATTCATAAAAAAATACTTATTAATACAAGCAATTTTTACATATATCATAAAGCATAAGAACACTATATTACATATATTACACCACACGAATACAACTATCTTATTCCGAATCGCTCGTTTCTTCTTCTTCAATTTTGGTTCGTTTTGCCAAGTTTCTAGGGATATATGATGTTCCCCTAATACGAGCCGTCGTTGTCCACATTGGTTTAGAAAAACCTGGTGGTTTAGAGGTTCCCGGGTCATTGTTACAACTTAAGGACTTCGGGCGTTGACGATACATATAAAGTTCATTGGGGTTGGAATTAGATTTCTCTATTTTTATGCCCTTTCCCTTATTATTTTCTTTTGCCTTTTTAAATTCAGTTGGGGTAATTTCTATAACATCATCGGAATTCTCGTCGGAATCCGATTCATCGGAGAATTGGTAATCCTCCCAATATTTTGCTTCCTTGGCGGAAACACCATTGACCATAATTAACCTTGGTCGGTTGGTTGAGGATTTTCTTTTACTTAACCGTTTTATTATTTCCCCCACCGGTTCTATTTCTTCATCCGGTTCCGATTCTTCTTCCGGTTCCGATTCTTCTTCCGGTTCCGACTCTTCTTCCGGTTCCTCTTCGGGAACTTGTGAATCAGTCCACGAATCATTCCAATTTACATTTGACTCTTCATTATTATTAGGTGAGTCAATGGGACTTGTTCAAGAGGTAGACATCTATCACATAATATCAAACGCGTTAAGAGATTAATATATCACATAATATTCACATGTTAAAAATATATAGTTTCCAACAAAATTTGTTAAGCAATCATTTTTCAAATAAACACGGTCGAAGTCCAGACTCACTAATGCATCCTAACAAACTCGATAAGACACACTAATGCAAAATTCTGGTTCTCTAAGACCAACGCTCGGATACCAACTGAAATGTCCCGTTCTTATTGATTAAAAACGTTCCATATTAATTGATTTCGTTGCGAGGTTTTGACCTCTATATGAGACATTTTTCAAAGACTGCATTCATTTTTAAAACAAACCATAACCTTTATTTCATAGATAAAGGTTTTAAAAAGCTTTACGTAGATTATCAAATAATGATAATCTAAAATATCCTGTTTACACACGACCATTACATAATGGTTTACAATACAAATATGTTACAACAAAATAAGTTTCTTGAATGCAGTTTTTACACAATATCATACAAGCATGGACTCCAAATCTCGTCCTTATTTAAGTATGCGACAGCGGAAGCTCTTAATAATCACCTGAGAATAAACATGCTTAAAACGTCAACAAAAATGTTGGTGAGTTATAGGTTTAACCTATATATATCAAATCATAATAATAGACCACAAGATTTCATATTTCAATACACATCCCATACATAGAGATAAAAATCATTCATATGGTGAACACCTGGTAACCGACATTAACAAGATGCATATATAAGAATATCCCCATCATTCCGGGACACCCTTCGGATATGATATAAATTTCGAAGTACTAAAACATCCGGTACTTTGGATGGGGTTTTTTAGGCCCAATAGATCTATCTTTAAGATTCGCGTCAATTAGGGTGTCTGTTCCCTAATTCTTAGATTACCAGACTTAATAAAAAGGGGCATATTCGATTTCGATAATTCAACCATAGAATGTAGTTTCACGTACTTGTGTCTATTTTGTAAATCATTTATAAAACCTGCATGTATTCTCATCCCAAAAATATTAGATTTTAAAAGTGGGACTATAACTCACTTTCACAGATTTTTACTTCGTCGGGAAGTAAGACTTGGCCACTGGTTGATTCACGAACCTATAACAATATATACATATATATCAAAGTATGTTCAAAATATATTTACAACACTTTTAATATATTTTGATGTTTTAAGTTTATTAAGTCAGTTGTCCTCGTTAGTAACCTACAACTAGTTGTCCACAGTTAGATGTACAGAAATAAATCGATAAATATTATCTTGAATCAATCCACGACCCAGTGTATACGTATCTCAGTATTGATCACAACTCAAACTATATATATTTTGGAATCAACCTCAACCCTGTATAGCTAACTCCAACATTCACATATAGAGTGTCTATGGTTGTTCCGAAATATATATAGATGTGTCGACATGATAGGTCGAAACATTGTATACGTGTCTATGGTATCTCAAGATTACATAATATACAATACAAGTTGATTAAGTTATGGTTGGAATAGATTTGTTACCAATTTTCACGTAGCTAAAATGAGAAAAATTATCCAATCTTGTTTTACCCATAACTTCTTCATTTTAAATCCGTTTTGAGTGAATCAAATTGCTATGGTTTCATATTGAACTCTATTTTATGAATCTAAACAGAAAGTATAGGTTTATAGTCGGAAAAATAAGTTACAAGTCGTTTTTGTAAAGGTAGTCATTTCAGTCGAAAGAACGACGTCTAGATGACCATTTTAGAAAACATACTTCCACTTTGAGTTTAATCATAATTTTTGGATATAGTTTCATGTTCATAATAAAAATCATTTTCTCAGAATAACAACTTTTAAATCAAAGTTTATCATAGTTTTTAATTAACTAACCCAAAACAGCCCGCGGTGTTACTACGACGGCGTAAATCCGGTTTTACGGTATTTTTCGTGTTTCCAGGTTTTAAATCATTAAGTTAGCATATCATATAGATATAGAACATGTGTTTAGTTTATTTTAAAAGTCAAGTTAGAAGGATTAACTTTTGTTTGCGAAAAAGTTTAGAATTAACTAAACTATGTTCTAGTGATTACAAGTTTAAACCTTCGAATAAGATAGCTTTATATGTATGAATCGAATGATGTTATGAACATCATTACTACCTTAATTTCCTTGGATAAACCTACTGGAAAAGAGAAAAATAGATCTAGCTTCAATGGATCCTTGGATGGCTCGAAGTTCTTGAAGCAGAATCATGACACGAAAACAAGTTCAAGTAAGATCATCACTTGAAATAAGATTGTTATAGTTATAGAAATTGAACCAAAGTTTGAATATGATTATTACCTTGTATTAGAATGATAACCTACTGTAATAAACAAAGATTTCTTGAGGTTGGATGATCACCTTACAAGATTGGAAGTGAGCTAGCAAACTTGAAAGTATTCTTGATTTTATGAAACTAGAACTTTTGGAATTTATGAAGAACACTTAGAACTTGAAGATAGAACTTGAGAGAGATCAATTAGATGAAGAAAATTGAAGAATGAAAGTGTTTGTAGGTGTTTTTGGTCGTTGGTGTATGGATTAGATATAAAGGATATGTAATTTTGTTTTCATGTAAATAAGTCATGAATGATTACTCATATTTTTGTAATTTTATGAGATATTTCATGCTAGTTGCCAAATGATGGTTCCCACATGTGTTAGGTGACTCACATGGGCTGCTAAGAGCTGATCATTGGAGTGTATATACCAATAGTACATACATCTAAAAGCTGTGTATTGTACGAGTACGAATACGGGTGCATACGAGTAGAATTGTTGATGAAACTGAACGAGGATGTAATTGTAAGCATTTTTGTTAAGTAGAAGTATTTTGATAAGTGTATTGAAGTCTTTCAAAAGTGTATAAATAAATATTAAAACACTACATGTATATACATTTTAACTGAGTCGTTAAGTCATCGTTAGTCGTTACATGTAAGTGTTGTTTTGAAACCTTTAGGTTAACGATCTTGTTAAATGTTGTTAACCCAATGTTTATAATATCAAATGAGATTTTAAATTATTATATTATCATGATATTATCATGTATGAATATCTCTTAATATGATATATATACATTAAATGTCTTTACAACGATAATCGTTACATATATGTCTCGTTTAAAAATCATTAAGTTAGTAGTCTTGTTTTTACATATGTAGTTCATTGTTAATATACTTTATGATATGTTTTCTTATCATAGTATCATGTTAACTATATATATATCCATTTATATGTCATCATATAGTTTTTACAAGTTTTAACGTTCGTGAATCACCGATCAACTTGGGTGGTCAATTGTCTATATGAAACATATTTCAATTAATCAAGTCTTAACAAGTTTGATTGCTTAACATGTTGGAAACATTTAATCATGTAAATATCAATCTCAATTAATATATATAAACATGGAAAATTTCGGGTCACTACATATCGTGCAGCATCAGTTCTATGATGGGAAAGGTGAGTATATGGATGTAGTGTGAGAAAGAGGTATAAAGAGGGATGAGTGGTTTCGATGTTGTTCATATGGGTTTGGTTTCATCTTTCGTTGTTGATCGTTGTGATCGAGATAGAAACTGTAAACAAGCAGTCGGTTATGGTGGTGTTTAGGTTGAAGAGAGTTTCGATGGTAGTAGCAATTTTAATAGTTGAAGTGGGTTTCGATTCAAGTAGGTTTTCTCAATATATATATATGTACAAATGTATTATATACCGAGAATTTATAGGTGAGATATATGGAATTTAAGTGGCTCGATTTGCAAGTGGGTCACGAAGAAGAAGGTAAAAGAAGAGGAAGAGTGATTATGGCGGTGTTTGGTGGTTGTTATTCATGGTGTTGGTGAATGGTTTCAATAGTAACCAACAACAACAATAAAGATGTAAAGGTGATTAAATGGGTGTGTTGGGTTTCCATTGAAACAGAAAACAGATACAACAGTGGTGGTGATTGTTGAATAGAAGCAATGGTAGCAATTAACTTCGAACAGAAAGCAAGAAAATAGTTTTTGTGTTGGGGTTCGTTGGTGGTTTCAAGATGGCAAGTGGTTGGGATGGCGGTTAGAGTGTGATGGTGTTAAAGGCCATAGGTGGCTCTCGATGGTGTCTTGGTTTAACAACAAGAAATGGGTTTAACATGGGTTAAGGATGGTTGCATGGTTGAGTTTTCAGTTATCAAGAAGAAGAAAGAATATATCTAATGTATATAGAAGTGAGGAGATGAAATAAGATTGATAGGTGGATTCGGTGATTCCTATCACTAATATGCATATGTATATATGTATATGTTATATATAAAAAGAGTAGATAGATAGCTAGTGACTAGGCAAAACAATAGTATTTTCTAAATTTCAACATGCACAGTAATCTATCTCAATCAGACAACTAACAAGAAAAAAAAAACAAAACCATAAAGGTTGATCAGACTGCTAACAATTTTTGTTGTATCTGAAATTTAGATTCGATTTGTAAGATTTTTGAGACATAAAGACACTTCAGCAACAGATTGAAATCGAATGGGAACTGAAATACATAGTTATTTGTATTTAAATTTATATATATATGTTATTTGTATTTCCATATTCTTGTATATGTATTTATATATCTATATGCTTGTATTTGGTATATATATATATATATATATGAATAAACCTGTACGTATATATCAGTTTACATGTATATAATTCATAAATCTAGATAATTACAAGTATAAGTATGTTAATATTCTTAAAAAAATACAATAATAATACTAGTTATAATAATATTAATATTAAAATTAAACTTAGTGAAAGTAATGATTATATTACAACTCTCTCACTTTAACCTATAATATATTTTACATTTTGTTACATAGGTAATACTTATTCCATTTAATAACATATATAAATATTTAACATTTATATTTATTTCATATATATTACAATATAATATTTATTAATAGTAACCATATATATGTATATATACATATTAAAGTTCGTGAATCGTCAGGCTTGGTCAAAGGGTAACTGATTATCCGAATATAGATTTCAAATTTTCTAGACTCAACATTACAGATTTTGCTTATCGTGTCGGAAATATATAAAGATTAAGGTTTAAATTTGGTCGGAAATTTCCGGGTCATTACACTTAACTAACAAACTTAAATATCATCCACTTATATTATACAAAATAATACCAACAATATATATATATATATATATATATATATATATATATATATATATATATATATATATATATATATATATATATATATATATATATATATATATCCATATTAAATTACATAAAATAATACCTTAATTAATTGGGATGTTACAACTCTCCCCCCGTTGGATTGTTCGCGTCCTCGCGAACCACTCTTGGTGCAATGATGGATAATACTTCATAAGTCATTCCTCGGGTTCCCACGTACATTCGGAACCCTTTCTAAATTGCCATAACACCTTCAATAATGTCACCGATTTATTTCTTAATTGCTTAACCTTTTGATCCACAATATTTATTGGTTTTTCCGCATATCTTAACTTATCATCGACCTCAATCTCATTTAATGGAACATATGTTGATTCATCCGCCAAACATTTTCTTAATTGTGAAACGTGTCATGTATGTTACTCAACTCATCGGGCAAGGCTAACCGATAAGCTACCTTCTCGACTTTCGCAACTATCTCAAATGGTCCCACAAACCTTGGACCCAATTTTCCCCTTTTTCTAAAACGAATTATTCCCTTCCATGGGAAAACTTTAAGCATTACCTTATCACCCACTTCAAATTCTATCGGTTTCCTTCTTTTATCCTCATATGACTTTTGTCGATCTTGTGCCGCTTTCACTCTTTCACGAATTTGATCTATCATTTCGGTTGTTTGTTGCACTACTTCCGTGCTTCCTAATTCCCTTTGACCCACTTCACCCCAACATAGTGGGGTCCTACACCTCCTCCCATACAACATCTCATAAGGCACCATTCCGATGGTAGAATGGTAACTATTATTATACGAAAATTTGACTAAAGGTAGGTGAGTATCCCAACTACCACCAAAATCAATGACACACGCCCTTAACATATTCTCAAGAGTTTGGATAGTTCGCTCACTTTGACCATCCGTTTGTGGGTGAAATGCGGTACTTACATGCAACTTGGTGCCCATCTCTTCTTGAAACTTTCTCCAATATCTTGAGGTAAATCGGGTGTCACGGTCCGAAACAATGGAAACCGACACTCCATGCCTTGCAACAACCTCCTTCATATAAAATTTAGACATTGCTTCTGACGATGAAGCTTCTCTTATTGCTAAAAATAACGCACTCTTAGTCAATCTATCAACAATAACCCAAATGGCGTCGTGATGTTGAGGGGTCTTAGGCAACTTAGTCACTAAATCCATCGTGATATGCTCCCATTTCCATACCGGTACCTCTAATGGTTGAAGTTTACCATACGGCATTTGATGATCGGCTTTCACTTGGAGGTAAGTAAGACACTTATGAACATACTTTACTATATCTCTCTTCATTCCTGGCCACCAATAGTCTTTCCTTAAGTCCCTATACATTTTCGTAGCACCGGGGTGAATTGAATATTTAGATTTGTGAGCTAAGTCAAGGAGCTCATTTCTAACACCATGATAATGCTAAAAACGAACATATATTTCATAGCATTATACTTCAAGAAAGACAAGCTTTTAGTTGCAATTGTTCTATTTACAAGTGATATTCGTTTAAATAATAAAAGGTTAAGACAAAAGACAGATTCGACGATTTGAAGATGCAAACGACCAAAAAGCTCAAAAGTACAAAATACAATCCAAGTAGTTCAATTTATTGATGAGAAACGTCTAAAAATTACAAGAGTACGAGCCGCAAAACGCAAAGTACAAGATATTATATAGTACGAAAGGACGTTCGAAAATCCGAAACCGAGACATGAACCAACTATCAACGTACGACGTAACGGAGCTGAAAGTACAAGTCAACTATGCATAAGAATATAATATAATATTTAAATAATTCATAATAAGAATAATAATAAATAATAAAAAGTTGTTAATTGAGCATAGTTAAAGGGTCATAAGTGAAAATTTCAAATCAATAATTCGCAACGAGATATTATTGATTCAACTTTGAATGGTAGCCAGCTAACATTCCACCTATAACAGTATCAATCATTTGCCTATAAAAGCAAGGCACGGAGTAATGAAGAAACTACACCTTTTTCTTTTCCTTTCTCATATCATATACGATATATATATATTTATATTTTATAATTATAATTTTAATTTAAGTTTAATAATAAGTGGGTTATTGTAAGAATGTTTTACGGGTTTTAAATCGAAACTCTGTCCGTGTAATGCTACGCTATAAATAATCATTGTAAGTTATGTTCTTCCTTTTTAAATTAATGTCTCGTAACTAAGTTATTATTATGCTTATTTAAGTCAAAGTAATAGTGATGTTTGACTAAATATTAAGACGGGGTTATTGAACTTTGAACCATAACTAAGGTTTGGGTAAAAGACCGACACTTGTGGAAATTGGACTATTGACTATTAATAGATGGGGGGTATTGTCTAATTGAGTGACAACTCATTGGAGTCTGTCGAACCTATCTTCAAATTAATTAATCTAATAATTAATAATGATTATGGTTGTCCTATTTAGTGACGTTAATATGGAATCTATTATAATTATTTAATTAATTATTCGGGTTGGGTAATTGATTATTCAAACTGATCAAGTGGGTAAATTAATATTCATATCTAATCAAAACAGGGGTGGATTACATACAGTGATAACTGGTGTAATTGTTGACAGAAGTGATAACTGCGTCACAGTTTAAATCCTTAATTAGTGGGAATATTTGACTTCGGGTATAAGGGTAATTTGACGAGGACACTCGCACTTTATATTTATGACCGATGGACTGTTATGGACAAAAATCAGATAGACGTATCGAATAATTCACGACAAAGGACAATTAACCCATGGTAATAAATTAAAATCAAAACGTCAAACATCATGATTACGGAAGTTTAATAAGCATAATTCCTTTATTTTATATCTCATCGTACTTTCATTTATTGTCATTTTATTTATCGTATTTTAAATTATCGTACTTTTATTTTTACGCTTTATTTATATTTTTAATTATTGCACTTTTATTTGTTGTCATTTACTTTACGCTTTAAAATAAGTTATATTTATATTTAATATTTTGCGTTAGGTTTTAACTGTGATATAAGTCTCAAAATCGACAAACCGGTCATTAAACGGTAAATCCCCTTAAAGTTACCTATAATTACTATATATTACTAAATCTAGTTTAACTACTTAATTAACTAATTTGACCTAGTTAGACACCCAATAATAGTGTCCACGGATCGACCTCTCGGACTTTACCTTAGCTATATTATTACACGATAGCTATACTTGCCTTTTGTGTTTTAGTATAATTTAGGTGATTTTCTGTAGTAAATAAATATAAAATTGATAGCCGTTTCATACACACCCTCTAGAACACATCACACCACTTTGTAAAGGTACCCAAATTCTTCCATATCTAAGCTTTAGACTACGGGAATCTACCATGAAATCATTAACTTACCCTTTGATCCTTTCTTTCCTCATGTTTTCGGGGGTTAAAGCTTCATCTTGCGCTACACGGATAGTATCGAATATTTGTGGTGATATTATCATGACTAAACTCGTTATCTTAATCGGTTGGTGGTTCGACTTCCTACTAAGAGCATCCGCCACCACATTAGCCTTTCCGGGGTGATACAAAATTTCACAATCGTAATCTTTCACCAAGTCGAGCCCTCTCCTTTGCCTATCATTCAAATCTCTTTGATCGAATAAATACTTTAAGTTTTTATGATCGGTATAAATGGAGAACTTTACACCATAAAGATAATGACGCCATATTTTCAAAGCAAAAACCACGGTCGTTAATTCTAAATCATGAATGGGATAACATTTTTCATGCAATTTCAATTTACGAGAAGCATAGGCTATGACTTTCCCATTTTGCATTAGCACACACCCCAAACCTTTCTTAGAAGCATCCCAATAAACCGTCATATTCTCATTCCCTTCCGGTAAGACTAGTATAGGAGCTTGAACAAGTTTCTCCTTAAGGAGTTGAAACGCTTGTTCTTGCTTTTCTTCCCATTCCATTGCACATTCTTACGGGTTAACTTTGTGAGTGGGGTGGCTATTCTAGAAAAATCTTGTATAAACCATCGATAATACCCCGCTAATCCTAGAAAACTCCTAACTTCGGTGGGATTCATAGGCGGTTCTCATCTCATTATCGCTTCAATCTTCATCGGATCAACACAAATACCCTTCTTATTAATGACATGTCCTAAAAATTGAACTTCACGAAGCCAAAATTCGCACTTAGAGAATTTTGCAAACAACTTTTCTCTCCTTAAAGTTTCTAACACTTGTCGTAAATGCACCGCATGCTCCTCTTCCCCTTAGAATACACTAAAATATCGTCAATGAATACTATCACAAACCTATCGAGCATTGGTCGACAAACTCTATTCATCACATCCATAAACACGGTTGGAGCATTAGTTAGCCCAAAAGGCATAACCACGAATTCATAATGACCATACCTCGTGCGAAAATCCGTTTTAGAGATATCTTCTTCTTTCACCTTTAATTGATGATAACCCTACCTTAGATCTATCTTTGAAAAGAAACATGCACCTTGTAATTGATCAAACAAGTCATCTATCCTCGGCAATGGATATTTATTCTTAATAGTGACCTTATTCAATTCACGATAATCGATACACATTCTCATTGTTTCATCCTTCTTTTTCACAAACAAAACAGGAGCTCCCCAAGGTGAGCTACTAAGACGTATAAAACCTTTATCTATTAAATCTTGTAGTTGAATCATCATTTCCCTCATTTCCAATGGAGCTAATCGATAAGGTGCTTTGGCAATTGTCGTGGCTCCGGGAATTAACTCTATTCTAAACTCTACTTCTCGATCGGGAGGAACACCGGGCAATTCATTCAGAAACACATCCGGAAACTCATTAACTATCGGTACATCACTTATTCCAGCAACCTTCTTCGAATCATCTATCACATGTGCCAAAAATGCGCAACATCCATGGGATAAAAATCGTTTAGCTCTAGCATACGTGCATATAGGAATAGCACGTCTAGCCCGTTCCCCATAAATCCAAATAACCTTCCCACTTGGTGATTGAACTAACACAATTTTCTTACGACATAGTATTATTCCTTCATTGTCATCTAGCCAATCCATGCCTACAATTACTTGAAATTCTCCCATATGCATGGGTATTAAATCTATAATAAACTTCTCATCATCCAAAATAATTTCACATCCTTTAATAACACTATACACCATAACGGTTTTATTGTTAGCTATCTCAACTTCTAAAGGATGCTCTAACATACTTGGGGTCATATCAAAATGTTTACAAAAAGAATAAGAAACGAATGACCGCGTAGCACCAGAATCAAACAAAACATGCGTAGGTAAAGAGTTTACAATAAAGGTACCTGACACCACATTTTGGGATTCCTTCGTGTGACGACCCAGAAATTTCCGACCAAAATTTAAACTTAATCTTTATATGATAACACTATTCCGACATGATAAGTAATGAATTTTGACAAGTTTTAAAAAAACTTTTGAAAATGAGTTTATATATAACGGTTGACCACCCTGTTTGTCCGACGATTCACGCGTCATAACTTGTAATAATTATATATTGATATATATATATATATATATATATATATATATATATATATATATATATATATATATATATATATATATATATATATAACTTGATAATATATTAATTAAGTATCTCATTAAGTATATTAACAAATGGATTATATACATATTTTGAGACTTGTGATGACCCGAAAAATTTCAACTTATTTAAACCAATTCTCTATACGATTTATTATTTTGTAACATTAAACAAAGTCTGTTAGATTGAGTCTCAAAATTTTAGAACTGTTTCATATATTCAATTACCTTTGACTACTCTCGACGATTCATGAACAATTATATGTATGTATATATATATTATAAGATGTACAAGTAAAAAAAATGACTTTCCTACAGTAAAAATGACTTTGCTACAATAAAACACTATTTGCTACAGTAAAACCGACTTTGCTACAGTAAAACACTATTTGCTACAGTGACCGACTTTGCTACAGTGAAAACTATTTGCTACAGTAACACTATTTGCTACAGTAAAACACTATTTGATGTCGACGAACTAGCAAACAAAAGCGGATCAGGCAGCCATGCGAGCGCATGGCAAAAACACTAAAAACCCATGCGATCGCCTGAGCTACGGTAAATGGAAAACTAATATAAATACGCCAGTTTGCTCAACGAGTTCTTTACAACTTCTTTATTTATTTTCATCTGAATTTATATTTATAATTTATAATTTATAATTTATAATTTATAATTTAAGTTTAATAATAATAAAGTATATTCGAGGGTGTTTGAATTCGGGTTTCAAACCGTTTTAAGCTAAGGAAATATTGGGTATTGTTCGGGGTATTGTTCTTGAATCCAAGGCCAACCATACAGTCATCTACAATCATTACGTCTACGCAATTTGCCTACAATATTGAGTCTCAATATTGAACAGTGAGTTTATAGTCTCCCTTTTTAAATACTTTAGATATTTTTGGGCTGAGAATACATGCAATTTATTTTAAACGCAATAAGACACAAGTACATAGTAAATTCTACACTGAGTTAAATCGAAAATCCCTTAACTTTGGTAACTAGTAGCTGCCAGTACATAGGATATGGACTGGTGGGCGCGAATAATTGTATATGGATCCATAGGGCTTGACATCCCCGTCCGAGCTAGAGCACTAGCCTTTTAACGGACGTATGTTATTTGAGTTTATGACACGTTGGTTTGCGTGTATTAAAAAGAATGGGGTAATTATCATTATAGCGTTAAGTTTAGTTACCAGGGTGCTCTGTTACGTAGAATCTATTGATAAAGTTTTGATGAAATCTTGTGGTCTATCTTTATATATTTATGACTCGAGCAATTAAACCTATAACTCACCAACATTGGTGTTGACTTATTAGCATGTTTTATTCTCAGGTCCTTAGACTGCTTCCGCTGTGATGTGCTTGTTGCCTGCATGGAGTCTCTCATGCTTTGTACAAAGTTTATTGCATTCAAAATAAAACTGCATTGTGTAATAAATAATTAGACTGTGATGTCAACCTATAAATTAAAGACTTATGTATTTTGGGGTTTTGCTTATACCTAAGCACTCGCCCACATGTTTATAACTTTCTATGTTTAGAAAGTCACTTATTTTAATGAATGCAATATTTTATCAAAACGTATCATATAGAGGTCAAAACCTCACTGTGGAATCAATGATTAACGTGCTGCGTCAATAGCGATTTTGACGGGTCGTTACAGTTGGTATCCGAGCTTGAGGTTATAGGGAACCAGCATTTTCATTAATGTGTTTAACTGGTAATTGTTAGAATGCATTAGTGAGTCTGGACTATGACCATATCTTTTTATACCGATTTTTGCTTATCATTTTGTCAAAAACATTATATGTGATATATTTATATACTAACATAATTGTTGTTTCAATTATGTGATAGATGACTTCTTCTAATCCTGTCATTTTGTACGACTCGAAATCGGACACTGAATCTATTCTATCCACAACTGAAAAGGGCATTCCAATACCTATTAAAGAAGAAATTGTGTTAGCCGGGTAATCTCAACTCCCGGTAAACCCAGAGGAGGTTCCAGCTCCACCCAACTCTAGTTTTTCGAAGCCACAGTATCATTGGCATGGACCCATGATCCCTGGAATAAACGAGGATCGTCCATTTCTAAACGAACATGGACATTGGGCCAGATACACCGCCGACGGGCGGGTTGTGAAGATTACGCCTGGCAGATTTTGGTTCAAGACCACCGGTACATATTATCGTACACATGATTCAGACAGTTCGTCATCATATTCTCCTGCACATGACTCAGACAGTTCGTCATTAGACGAGATCAGTGAGGAAGAGGATTTCGCTAATGAAATAAAAGTAGTCACTAAGGAGAAATTCCAACTTGCTATAGATAATAAAAACAACCACAATAATAAAAATTCTTTAATTATTAAAAAGGAATAGGACCATTCGGTTCATCACCACCCTTACCATAGTAAACCCACTGAGGCATCGGGCACCTCAAAACCCCAACCAAAAATTAAATACATTGCTAGAATATCTGTCGGACCATGCACACATAAACAATTGGCAGAGAGAACCAAATGGGAAGAAGTTTCTGATAGTTCTAAATAAACGACCTCGCAACCATAAATCTTCCATGCGTTATTCTATTGCTTATGAGTGCTACTCTATCTTGTTATGTAGAATAAGCATATGTAAAATATCGGTATTGTATGGTATTGTATTATTTTGGTTTATTAATAATAAATGCATGGAATGATTATTTGTATTATTACTATTTCTTATTATTATTATTACATAATAACGTAGTAACTCGCTATAATTTTTCATAGTGGAATATTATTAGGATTTTAGTAGTTAATTCCTTGTACTAGCTATTATGTATGAACTTAACGGGTAGGTAATACCCTAGAAATAATTATAAAATGCTAATAAGAAGAAAAGGCTTTTATAATAATTGGTTCATATTATTAATATGCTACGATCAACTATTGACAACTCATTTTAGCTATAATATTCTATATGATTAAATTATCTCTGTTGTATTTATTGAAGAAACAAGTCTCAAATGTCGGATGCTGAGTTTGAGGAACTAGTCGAGAAACGTGTGAATGAAAGAATTGCTGCAGCTGAGGCAGCAAAAGCAATAGCCGAAGCAGCAGCCAAAGCAGCAGCCGTAAACACAAACTTACGAAACGGATGCTCATACAAAACTTTTCAAGGATGCAAACCATAGACGTTTAGTAGAACTGAGGGACCAGTCGGTCTAACCCGATGGTTTGAAAAGACGGAGTCCGTTTTCAAAATCAGTAATTGTGCGGACGGAGACAAGTCAAAGTATGCTTCGTGCACGTTGCAAGACGGTGCACTTACTTGGTGGAACAATTATGCTAAAACATAAGGAGTAGATACGGCATATGATATCTCTTGGGAAGAACTGAAAAAGATGCTAATCGAGGAGTACTGTCCTCGAAACGAGATCAGAAAAATGGAATCTGAGTTACGTAATCTGAAGGTTTTCAGCGCGAATCTCAATAACTATGAAAAGCGTTTCATGGAACTAGCCTTGTTGTGTCCCGAATTGGTGCCAAACGAGAAACGAAAGATAGAAATGTATATTGACGGTTTATCGATCAATATCAAAGGAAATGTTACATCGTCCAAACCGAATACGATGCAGGAAGCCATGACAATGGCACACCAACTCATGGACCAGATCACAGAGAGTTCGTTTAAGGCACCAATTACCGAAGTCAAGACAACTGAAGGAAATAGGAAATGGGAAGACTATAAGGGCAAAAGTACTCACCTAAAGAAACAAGAAACTTTTAAAGGTAAACAAGATGGGGCAACTGCAAGTCCAAACTATAAGGGACCCTATCCGTTCTGCAAAAGATGTTACACATATCATGCAGGTTATTGCCAAGTGGTCTGTGATAAGTGCAACAAGAAAGGACATGTGGCGAAAGATTGTTATGCCACCGTTTCTGAAGTAAAGACAAAACCGACCGATGTCAAGAAATGTTTTGGATGCTGGAAGTCTGGTCACTTTATAAATCAATGCCCTGATAAGGATGTGACAACCCGGAAATTTCCAACCAAATTTAAACTTTAATCTTTATATGTTTCCGACACGATAAGCAATATTTGTTAAGTTAAATTTCAAGAATTTTAAACTATGTTCATACATTCATTCAACCTCGACCAAGTTCCAACGATTCACGAACCATTAAACGAATATGATTATATATGTATATGTGTATATATATTATAACTTGAAACGTAAACAAAATATTAGATTAAATACTTTATATGATTGTATCTGTTTCAAAATGTTTATCAATGGAATTAGAAGATAAGATCAAATGATTGAATATCAGATATATTGAATTATGATTACAAGTCTCTGTTGAAAGGCCCACGTTGATTTGAGAAATCTTTCCATTTTAACAATATTCGGAAAATGGTAAAGTGATTTATAAATAAGAACAAATTGTCAATCATTGAGAACTAGACAAAGGATAGTGGAAGATTGAATCTCATAAAGACTCGATTGATCTATTTAGTTTCAAACGTACAAAAACGTTTTCAGTTTAAAAAGAACTTTATTATAAAAACGTATATAACTTTTATAAATATCTAGAACCACTTTTGACAACTCATTACTTAACTAGTATGATAAACATAACGATATTTATATTTTATTTTATTAAATATATATAACAATTTAAATTAATATTATATATTTATACGCGTATTATACGTACATAGTTTTATACTTTTACTATACTTAAACTTTACCTTTACTTTATTTTTACTTTACTTTAACTTTAATAATTCACTTTAATAATTCATACTTTAATAATTCACTTTAATAATTCATACTTTAATAATTCACTTTAATAATTCATACTTTAATAATTCACTTTAATAATTCATACTTTAATAATTCACTTTAATAATTCATACTTTAATAATTTACTTTAATAATTCAAAAATCTATTATAAATAGAATTCAATAGGTTTCATTATTTCATAGAAACTTGAAAATATTTTTCTCTAAACTCTCTCAATCGATTTACATATATATATTTACTTCGTATTATTTCAAGATATTATTAGTATACATAAAATATTACGACGGAGTGCTGTCCGAGTGATTTCGAAATTGTTTTTCGAGTGGGATAGGATTAAGGAAATTATGGGTTATAGCTATGGAGGTGATTGAGTATGGTTCATGGGTATGCTCGTGAGGTCAATATAGTGTTTATCATTTCCGTTGCGTCTACGTACCTTTCCTGCAATATTGAATCTCAATATTGATACGTGAGTACTCATAATTTAACTTTTACATACTAATAGTGTATCCCTGACTAGTGCTCGAGTATTTAGGATTATGCATGCTTGTACTTTTGATATTGCCATTAGACAGGTTAGGTTGAATGTTGAATTAGTTACACTTGCGGTTGAGATAAGGTATAAGATATGCATGTCCTTGGAAAGCTAGCGAAAAATTAAGAACTTTTCCTTTAGATATCGAATGGTTTCGATGAACGGATTAGAAGTTATAATCAATTGAATTTTCGATATTTTTATTAAAAATAATTATTATTATCGTCGTTTTTATCGTCGTTCTAGTTTTATCTTATTATTATCATTATTATTATCTTTATCAATAAAAGGGATTTATCATTAAAAATTGTTATTTTTTTTATTATTACTATCGTTATTATCGTTAAAGTTATAATTAGTATTATTATTATTATCCAATTATTATTATTATTATTATTATTGGTATTATTATTATTATTATCATTATTAATATATATATCATTATTTAAAAATGGTTATTGTTATTGTTATTATTATTATTACTATATTATCATTAAGATAATTATTAGTATTATCGTTAATAATGTTATAGTAACTATCATTATTAATATTAGTGTAATTAAAACAAATATTTGTAACACCTAATTATTTTGATTACTATTATTATCATTATTATGAACACGATATAAAAGACGATTAAAAGCTATTAAACGAAACGATTAGGAAATAATGGGTAAGAGTATCATGATGAAATTAAAATATTATAAGATATTGATTTAGATAAAATTATCGTTCTTATTATTTTTATCATTACTATTATTATTAAAAGTATCGTTAGTATTAAAACTATCATTTTAACAAAAATTATCATTTTAATAGAAATGTCATTGTTACTATAAAATATCATTATTATTATTATTTTAAATAGAATTATTATTTTAAAGATAATATTAAAAATTATCGTAAATATTAAAGTTATCATAATTAGAATTATCGTTTTATCATAACATCATCTTAGTAATTATAAATATTGATATTTTTATAACAATAATTATTATTACAAAATAATACAACTTTTACTTACTATCATTATAGATATTATTTTATAAAATAAATATGTGATACAAACATATTTTACTACGTGTAATAACTTACTTTAATAATACCTATCATATTATCTTTATGATATTAAATGAACCCTATAAATTTTATTATTTAATATATATAAAAGTATATTTTATTATATAAATTTAATATAAAATTTTATTTATTAATAAATAAATTATATTATTTACTCTAATAAATCTTTTAAAAATATTTAAAAATATAAAACAACGATATTTAAACTATATATTAATCATGTATAGATTTTTGGAAATTATTTTAAGTCAAATTTACTTTTGTTGACTTTTGCATATTAGTCTCGAGCATTAGGATTGTGGTACACTATGACTTGACCTAATTTGTTAGACAAATATTGACCAACACATAAATATATATAATTAATTTAGGTTCGTGAATCCGAGGCTAACCTTGCACTTGTTCAATGATGTTATATGTATTTTTACTACGAAATACAGTATGGTGAGTTTCATTAATCCCTTTTTAAATGTTTTTGTAATATATATTTTTGGGACTGAGAATACATGCGCTGTTTTTATAACTGTTTTACGAAATAGACACAAGTAATTGAAACTACATTCTATGGTTGAATTATCGAAATCGAATATGCCCCTTTTTATTAAAGTCTGGTAATTTAAGAATTAGGGAACAGACACCCTAATTGACGCGAATCCTAAAGATAGATCTATTGGGCATAACAAACCCCATCCAAAGTACCGGATGTTTTAGTACTTCGAAATTTATATCATGTCCGAAGGAGGATCCCGGAATGATAGGGGATATTCTTATATGTATCTAGTTAATGTCGGTTACCAGGTGTTCACCATATGAATGATTATTTTTGTCTTTATGCATGGGACGTATATTTATGAGAACTGGAAATGAAATTCTTGTGGTCTATTAAAATGATGGAAATAAATGATTATGATAAACTAATGAACTCACCAACCTTTTGGTTGACACTTTAAAGCATGTTTATTCTCAGGTGTTAAAGAAATCTTCCGCTGTGCATTTGCTCATTTTAAAGATATTACTTGGAGTCTTTCATAGCATATTTCGAAGAACGTTGCATTCGAGTCATTGAGTTCATCAAAGATTATTATTAAATCAATTTATAGTTGGATAGTGGATATTATGAAATGGTATGCATGCCTGTCAATTTTCGATGTAAAGAAAGATTGTCTTTTAAAAACGAATGCAATGTTTGTAAAATGTATCATATAGAGGTCAAATACCTCGCAATGTAATCAACTATTGTGAATCGTTTATAATGTATATGAACGGGTCCTTTCAGTTGGTATCAGAGCGGTGGTCTTAGCGAACCAGGTCTGCATTAGTGTGTCTAACTGATAAGTCGATAGGATGCATTAGTGAGTCTGGACTTCGACCGTGTCTGCATGTCAAAAGTTTTGCTTATCATTTTGTGTCGAAAATTAACTACTTATCATCCTCAGGAAATTACCTGCTTATCATTTTTAGTCTAAGACACGTCTTGCTGCATTGATTGCATGAATAGTGTATAGACAAAAATTCATATCTTAGCATATCTGCTAAATCATATCTTATCGTATCTGTTACTTTAACCTTTGCCTGACATATCCCGCAAAGTCCTCCGTAATCTACAGAATCTTTTGATCTATATATATATATATATATATATATATATATATATATATATATATATATATATATATATATATATATATATATATATATATATATATATATATATATATATATATATATATATATATATATATATATATTCTATGTAATTAGAATACCATCCGTTAGCCAAAATCATTTCATATCGAAAAAAAAATCCTTTATCCAATCGTACGAAATGGAATTCGTCATCAGTTCAAGTCACTCAGATTCCGAAATGGAATCCCATTCAAGCTCCGAAAGTAATGTGACCGGAATAGATCAACCAATCATTCATCACCTATTCTGGATGAATTGGGGATGGGTTTGTAGCCTCCTCAATCATTGGAGACAAGAAGAAGGTGATCCCTTCCATCCACCACATTGCCCTCTTGACGAAGAACCTGAAGCACTTACCGGCGAACCTGTCCGAAACACCTTGTTCTCGCTCATTTCCAGAGTATCTCGTCACGATTATATACTACATCAAATTTTAGATTTTATTTATCCGCTCGTCCGAACCGACAATCACCCCGGTGTAATAGAAGAAGTCAACGAGCTTCGCGCTCGGGTAGTGGCTTTGGAGAATATGGTGCAGAGATTACAAACACCAGCAGCAGCATCAGCAGCATAACCAGTACCACCATCATCAACGCCAACAGTACCATTACCACCTCCAACCACAACCGCGTCGTAAACCTCAACTTCACAATCTGTCCCACGAGCATCAACGTCATACGCACCATAGATACCAAGGAGTACCAACAACAATAACTGACGAAGTATTAATTCATAACTTCATTGGAGAAACATTCCGCGGCGATTATGTAATCTCTAAAGTCTTAGAGATTATCTAATCTAGCCCTAACCATAAATCAGTTAAGCGAACCAAAAATGATAGAAGGAAGAGTAGAAACCCTGACAAAAATGGTGTGTGATTAACAAGCTAAACTTGCTTTACCAACAACATCAGCAGTACCGTCAGAGTTACCAGCATCGTCAGTACAGTCAACATTCGAATCAACAACACCGATAACATCACAAACTCCGTTAGTTCAAGAATCACTGTGGACATCATTACGAATCAATAACGTGTATATTGTATCAACGAGTTATGAAGAATTAACTCATTCCCTCTGAAGAAATTATATGTATATATTATATATATATATATATATATATATATATATTGAAATAAATCTTTCCGTGCTAAACTATTGTGTGTGAATCTTAACTACTCGGTTAATTCATATTACAAATATGCAATAATGTACGTCCTTCGGTCGCAACTTAACCAGCGTTAACTACAATCTCTGTCGCAATTCAACAAATTCCAATTCATAATAAATCAAGTATATATTTGATTTTACACTTTCATCATCGATGTACCCAAAACTTTTCAGATAACATTATTCGTACTTTGCGAAATTCACAAGAATTCCACGAACCGAACATCATACATCAATAAATAACGAAGTATTGATTCATAATTTCAATGTCATTAAAGAAATACTTCGTAAAAGTTATGTACTTTTTAAAGCCTTTAGGGATTATTAAATTCTAGTTTCAACCGTAAATCAAATGAGTTTAATTTAACATTAACTCATTAAATCTATGTTACATCTGAATAAAATATACATATATATATATTTTCATAAAGACTGTAATAAAATTCTTTTGTACAAAATATTAATTGTGAATTTTTTTTTAACGGGTAGGTAATACACGAGAGATATATAAATTCACAAATAATATATTACATTCTTCGAATCTGATTCAGCAAATCATCCATTATACTCCCTACTTTCACAACAATATACATTCTTTTATAGAAATCAAAACAACCATACTCATTCAAAATTTAATTACATATTCTGATTTTGAAATCTCAAAATTCAACTCAAGATATGACCAAAATCATCACTCTTAGATCCTTACATCTTTCACAAGCTATATTTTGACTTCAAAACTATGTTAGAACATCAAATGTATGTTAACGATTACAATCTGTGTTCAAACCCTTCGAAAATTTCTGAAGACACTTCGAATGATGAGCAATCGAGATGATGATCCAACCACATGTTACCCACAGTTATGTACCCGAAAAACTCTTGAAACCAAAATAAAAGTTTAAACAACGTATCCGCGTCAGATTCTTTGGCATTTATTAGCAAAAATAACTTTGCGACTCCTATTCAAAGTAGCCAGTTTTGTCACAGCTCCAGCAAGTCAACTTCAATTTTTCAGTCAGACTAACCTTATTATAACCTTGAGATATACACCATCGTTACCAGGGAACCTTTTACATTCCACCACATTATTAGCAGATGTACCAACAACTTCATTACCCTTTGACTTTAGCCTCTCCAAAAAGTCATTATAATTATTTATTGAAACCCCATCATTTACTCATTCGCATCTTGTAATGAGAATTGCCATACGAATCATTGGGAATTAGCAATCGGTATTTTGAAATCTCGCAGCATGTCTACGCCAACAGTTATATGTGTATATATAAAGTCTATCTTCTGGACTTAATTTGAATGTGAAGTTTCTGAAAAACACTCCGAACTAAGAATTGGTTCTCCGAAAATGGAAAAAATGCTGATGAAGCAGCAAAAACTAAAAACAACTTTAAACGGTAAAAGCTGGATGATAATGATGAAGTGTGCTGGCAAAGCGCAGAAAAAGAGAAGTTTTGGAACTGAAAAACGGATTGAGCAAAGTAGGAAGGAGGCTTTGGACAAATTACAAAGACTGAACCTGACTTCAAAGGATCCAAATGATTCAGTACCTGCTGAAGTCATTAACGAATACCTTGCTCCTGACTCTAAACCCCTGCGGACAATATTCTTCATCATCCTCTGATATTAGAAATTCTAAAATATCATCATATCTTTCATTATAAATATCCTCCATATTTCTGAAGATATTTTCTTAATTTTTCTTATTTGAAATCATTTACCTCTTCGCACTATCTGTATTACATCATAAAAGAAACTATTTTAGTTTTTAAATTCTGAAACATTCAAGTTTAAAATAGGAATATTTTGAAGTAGTGTTGGGAACTGAAGCATGAATTAGTATAATATAATGACACTTGATCAATGTGATTATATTACAGTAAGTCATGCTGAGTTTCTAAATGGAACGTGATGATTCACAGATCATAATATCATCATGTGCCATGTTATACGACTCTTGTATTCTATTTAACCTCTAAAATATCAAGAAAATATTTCTTGATGATTCGGCCTTTTCCAAGGTATTCTAGTAATTTGACAAGTCAAGATCTTGCCATCATAATTTCCTTCCTAGAACATTAACAATGTTCATTCCGAAATTCATATCTGTGAATTCTGGACCATTACAAGGGGTGCTTAATCGCAAGAAGAAGAAACAAAAGGACAAAACTCCGAAATAGAAATTGGGGTATAAATTCCAGCAAATAAAAGAGAGCATTAACTGTGAATGATAATGATTATAGAAGACAGAAGCAGAGACTTTGAAATATAAGGGAACATATAAAGCCCAACGATAAACCAGAAATTATAAACCATATATATCGATGCATATAGCAATATAAAGACACGAGAGAACTAGAAACACTATAAACCCAAGAGTATAGTAGAAGTAAATAGATTCTTCCGGCGGTAGATGAAAAAGAAGAATGACCGATATAAAAGTTAGAAGTATATCGAGAATCAGAACTGGATGGAGCATATTGATGAATACTTTAAAATATGAGTTGAGGGGGAAAGAATAGAAGGTGATGAAACATGACTAGGAACTTAGAAATTAACAGATTTAACTCACACAATGGCGGAATAAGTGAATCAAACTCTCTAGTGAATAGGTTAAGTTTTTTTTGATTAATTTAGTCAAACCACAACTAAATCAAGTGTGATTAGATCAACACCTAGAGCTATTATTCACCACCTAGGTGATTTGGACTGAGATAAAATCGGAGGAGCTCACTAGATCTGAGTGTGTGTAACAAATGAGAGGCTTAACCTAAAATGAAGAACATAAGACTTTATATACCCCTGATGTTGACTCACCCATACGATTCATTCATCACACGTACGAGTTGGCTTCATCAGCCGTACGGGTGATCACTCACTCGTGTCTTCTCATTTAGATTGTAATTGTGACTTAGCTCAGCATCAACCGTGCGTATGAGCCTGTCAGCCATACTAGTGAGGCTTCACTCGTACGTCTGACTAAGTCTAACATAGTAAAACATCTAAATCTCGTTCCTGCAGTTCCTGTAACCACATACAAACACGGATAGGATAATAACGAGCAATCATGGTGGCCTATAAACTGTTGTACCTGCAATGGACGTGGGTAGATGTCTAGGGACTTGCATAAAATGCATCAACAGAAGGTGTGAGTTGTAAGGAAACGAAGGAGGTGAATTTATAAGAAAATCTCCGACAGAAAAATTAAAATGGACGATCGCATTTAAAGCGGATCCTAATTCCCTTGATTACCGGAGAGTCAAATCTTATTAAGAAGATTTTCTTTAAATCCCTTGAAATCTGGGAATCAATCATATCTACGTCAAATGATAAGATGAATCTACACTTACTCATTTCACTCTTCTATGTTAGCTTCATTCGTACTCTTCATATAAATGGATTGTTTATCCAAATTATTCGCTGATGATAAAACTCTAATTTTCAGCCCGTATGCATCATGAAAACATACTTATTATCATTCACGACCTTTCCACTCAAATTTCGGGACGAAATTTCTTTAACGGGTAGGTACTGTGACAACCCGGAAATTTCCAACCAAATTTAAACTTTAATCTTTATATGTTTCCGACACGATAAGCAATATTTGTTAAGTTAAATTTCAAGAATTTTAAACTATGTTCATACATTCATTCAACCTCGACCAAGTTCCAACGATTCACGAACCATTAAACGAATATGATTATATATGTATATGTGTATATATATTATAACTTGAAACGTAAACAAAATATTAGATTAAATACTTTATATGATTGTATCTGTTTCAAAATGTTTATCAATGGAATTAGAAGATAAGATCAAATGATTGAATATCAGATATATTGAATTATGATTACAAGTCTCTGTTGAAAGGCCCACGTTGATTTGAGAAATCTTTCCATTTTAACAATATTCGGAAAATGGTAAAGTGATTTATAAATAAGAACAAATTGTCAATCATTGAGAACTAGACAAAGGATAGTGGAAGATTGAATCTCATAAAGACTCGATTGATCTATTTAGTTTCAAACGTACAAAAACGTTTTCAGTTTAAAAAGAACTTTATTATAAAAACGTATATAACTTTTATAAATATCTAGAACCACTTTTGACAACTCATTACTTAACTAGTATGATAAACATAACGATATTTATATTTTATTTTATTAAATATATATAACAATTTAAATTAATATTATATATTTATACGCGTATTATACGTACATAGTTTTATACTTTTACTATACTTAAACTTTAC
Organism: Rutidosis leptorrhynchoides; assembly: GCF_046630445.1. Classification (NCBI taxonomy): domain Eukaryota; kingdom Viridiplantae; phylum Streptophyta; class Magnoliopsida; order Asterales; family Asteraceae; genus Rutidosis; species Rutidosis leptorrhynchoides. The sequence goes on from NC_092333.1 coordinate 23,132,891, forward strand.
CTTTACTTTATTTTTACTTTACTTTAACTTTAATAATTCACTTTAATAATTCATACTTTAATAATTCACTTTAATAATTCATACTTTAATAATTCACTTTAATAATTCATACTTTAATAATTCACTTTAATAATTCATACTTTAATAATTCACTTTAATAATTCATACTTTAATAATTTACTTTAATAATTCAAAAATCTATTATAAATAGAATTCAATAGGTTTCATTATTTCATAGAAACTTGAAAATATTTTTCTCTAAACTCTCTCAATCGATTTACATATATATATTTACTTCGTATTATTTCAAGATATTATTAGTATACATAAAATATTACGACGGAGTGCTGTCCGAGTGATTTCGAAATTGTTTTTCGAGTGGGATAGGATTAAGGAAATTATGGGTTATAGCTATGGAGGTGATTGAGTATGGTTCATGGGTATGCTCGTGAGGTCAATATAGTGTTTATCATTTCCGTTGCGTCTACGTACCTTTCCTGCAATATTGAATCTCAATATTGATACGTGAGTACTCATAATTTAACTTTTACATACTAATAGTGTATCCCTGACTAGTGCTCGAGTATTTAGGATTATGCATGCTTGTACTTTTGATATTGCCATTAGACAGGTTAGGTTGAATGTTGAATTAGTTACACTTGCGGTTGAGATAAGGTATAAGATATGCATGTCCTTGGAAAGCTAGCGAAAAATTAAGAACTTTTCCTTTAGATATCGAATGGTTTCGATGAACGGATTAGAAGTTATAATCAATTGAATTTTCGATATTTTTATTAAAAATAATTATTATTATCGTCGTTTTTATCGTCGTTCTAGTTTTATCTTATTATTATCATTATTATTATCTTTATCAATAAAAGGGATTTATCATTAAAAATTGTTATTTTTTTTTATTATTACTATCGTTATTATCGTTAAAGTTATAATTAGTATTATTATTATTATCCAATTATTATTATTATTATTATTATTGGTATTATTATTATTATTATCATTATTAATATATATATCATTATTTAAAAATGGTTATTGTTATTGTTATTATTATTATTACTATATTATCATTAAGATAATTATTAGTATTATCGTTAATAATGTTATAGTAACTATCATTATTAATATTAGTGTAATTAAAACAAATATTTGTAACACCTAATTATTTTGATTACTATTATTATCATTATTATGAACACGATATAAAAGACGATTAAAAGCTATTAAACGAAACGATTAGGAAATAATGGGTAAGAGTATCATGATGAAATTAAAATATTATAAGATATTGATTTAGATAAAATTATCGTTCTTATTATTTTTATCATTACTATTATTATTAAAAGTATCGTTAGTATTAAAACTATCATTTTAACAAAAATTATCATTTTAATAGAAATGTCATTGTTACTATAAAATATCATTATTATTATTATTTTAAATAGAATTATTATTTTAAAGATAATATTAAAAATTATCGTAAATATTAAAGTTATCATAATTAGAATTAACGTTTTATCATAACATCATCTTAGTAATTATAAATATTGATATTTTTATAACAATAATTATTATTACAAAATAATACAACTTTTACTTACTATCATTATAGATATTATTTTATAAAATAAATATGATACAAACATATTTTACTACGTGTAATAACTTACTTTAATAATACCTATCATATTATCTTTATGATATTAAATGAACCCTATAAATTTTATTATTTAATATATATAAAAGTATATTTTATTATATAAATTTAATATAAAATTTTATTTATTAATAAATAAATTATATTATTTACTCTAATAAATCTTTTAAAAATATTTAAAAATATAAAACAACGATATTTAAACTATATATTAATCATGTATAGATTTTTGGAAATTATTTTGAGTCAAATTTACTTTTGTTGACTTTTGCATATTAGTCTCGAGCATTAGGATTGTGGTACACTATGACTTGACCTAATTTGTTAGACAAATATTGACCAACACATAAATATATATAATTAATTTAGGTTCGTGAATCCGAGGCCAACCTTGCACTTGTTCAAAGATGTTATATGTATTTTTACTACGAAATACAGTATGGTGAGTTTCATTAATCCCTTTTTAAATGTTTTTGTAATATATATTTTTGGGACTGAGAATACATGCGCTGTTTTTATAACTGTTTTACGAAATAGACACAAGTAATTGAAACTACATTCTATGGTTGAATTATCGAAATCGAATATGCCCCTTTTTATTAAAGTCTGGTAATTTAAGAATTAGGGAACAGACACCCTAATTGACGCGAATCCTAAAGATAGATCTATTGGGCCTAACAAACCCCATCCAAAGTACCGGATGTTTTAGTACTTCGAAATTTATATCATGTCCGAAGGAGGATCCCGGAATGATAGGGGATATTCTTATATGTATCTAGTTAATGTTGGTTACCAGGTGTTCACCATATGAATGATTATTTTTGTCTTTATGCATGGGACGTATATTTATGAGAACTGGAAATGAAATTCTTGTGGTCTATTAAAATGATGGAAATAAATGATTATGATAAACTAATGAACTCACCAACCTTTTGGTTGACACTTTAAAGCATGTTTATTCTCAGGTGTTAAAGAAATCTTCCGCTGTGCATTTGCTCATTTTAAAGATATTACTTGGAGTCTTTCATAGCATATTTCGAAGAACGTTGCATTCGAGTCATTAAGTTCATCAAAGATTATTATTAAATCAATTTATAGTTGGATAGTGGATATTATGAAATGGTATGCATGCCTGTCAATTTTCGATGTAAAGAAAGATTGTCTTTTAAAAACGAATGCAATGTTTGTAAAATGTATCATATAGAGGTCAAATACCTCGCAATGTAATCAACTATTGTGAATCGTTTATAATGTATATGAACGGGTCCTTTCAAAGGAGAAGAACAAAGAACCCGCACGTGGGAGGGCATTTAATGTTAGTGCCAGTGAAGCACGTGAGGATCCTAATCTTGTCACGGGTACGTTTACCGTTAATAATCAACTAGCTTCTATTATGTTTGATACGGGTGCTGATAGAAGTTATATGTGTAAAGACTTTAGTTCTAAACTAAAATGTGCATCATTGCCTCTAGACGATAAATATACTATTGAATTAGCTAATGGTAAACTGATAAAATCCGATAAAATTTGCCATGGTTGCGAAATAAATCTCGCTGGTGAAACCTTCAAAATCGATTTGATACCCATAGAATTAGTAAGTTTTGACGTAATCGTTGGCATGGACTGGATGTCCAAAACAAGAGCGGAAGTTGTTTGCGCTGAGAAAGAAATCCGCATCCATCGTAAGGATGAAACGTCGTTAATGATTTATGGGGAGAAGAGCAACTCAAAGATGAACTTTATCAACTGTATGAAGGCCCAGAAACTTATAAGAAAAGGTTGTTATGCTATTCTAGCACACGTAAAGAAGATCGATACTGAAAAAAGAAGCATTGATGACATGCCGGTTGTAAGAGAATATCCCGGAGTATTTCCAGAAGAATTACCGGGGCTACCTCCACACAGATGTGTAGAATTCCAGATTGATCTCATACCAGGAGCCGCACTTGTAGCCCGATCCCCATATAGACTTGAACCTTTAGAAATGCAAGAATTACAAGACCAGTTGCAAGAATTGTCGGACCGTGGATTTATTCGTCCCAGTTTTTCACCTTGGGGTGCTCCTATTCTGTTCGTCAAGAAGAAGAATGGATCTATGAGAATGTGCATAGATTACTGAGAATTAAACAAATTAACGATCAAGAATCGGTACCCATTATCGAGGATTGATGATTTGTTTGATCAATTGCAAGGATCAAGTGTTTATTCCAAGATTGATCTACGCTCTGGATATAATCAGCTGAGAGTGAAGGAAGAAGATGTTCCTAAAACCGCGTTCAGAACCCGTTACGGTCACTATGAGTTTCTAGTCATGCCTTTTGGATTAACTAATGCTCCAGCAGTATTCATGGATCTAATGAATCGCATCTGTAGACCGTATATAGACAAATTTGTCATTGTTTTTATCGACGACATATTGATTTACTCGAAGAACAAGGAAGAACATGAGCAACACTTAAGACTGGTACTAGAGATACTCAAGAAAGAAGAATTGTACGCAAAATTTTCGAAGTGTGATTTCTGGTTACAAGAAGTACAATTTTTGGGCCATGTTGTCAGTAAACATGGAATTAAAGTTGACCCTACCAAGATCGAAGCCATTAGTAAATGGGAAACACCGAAGACTCCAATACAAATCCGCCAATTCTTAGGTCTTGCTGGTTACTACCGAAGATTCATTCAAGATTTCTCTAGAATTGCCAAACCCTTAACTGCATTGACTCAAAAGGGAAAGAAGTATGATTGGTCCACGAAACAGGAATCCTCATTCCAGTTATTAAAGAAGAAGTTAACGTCTGCACCCATTTTGTCATTACCAGAAGGAAATAATGTTTTCGTGATCCATTGTGATGCTTCGCGCCAAGGTTTAGGATGTGTATTAATGTAACGCACAAAAGTTATCGCATATGCCTCACGACAACTAAAAATTCATTAAAAGAACTATACGACGCACGATTTAGAACTTGGAGCAGTAGTTTTTGCACTCAAAATATGGAGACACTATCTATATGGCACCAAGTGTACAGTGTACACCGACCATAAGAGTCTTCAGCATATTTTTGATCAAAAACAACTCAATATGAGACAACGTCGCTGGGTAGAGTTGTTAAACGATTACAATTGTGAAATCCGTTACCACCCCGGAAAGGCTAATGTTGTAGCTGATGCCCTAAGTCGGAAAGAAAGAGTAAAACCTCTTAGGGTCCGAGCTTTGAACATTACAATTCGTACTGATCTTACAAAGCAAATTCAAGCAGCACAGTTAGAGGCTTTAAAAGCAGAAACCAAAAAAAACGAAATGAGCAAAGGGTTAGAAAAACAACTTGAAGTAAAAGCCGATGGAACCCTGTATTTTGCTGGTAGGATATGGGTACCAAAATATGGTAACCTAAGGCAACTAGTATTGGATGAAGCACATAAAATGAGGTACTCAATTCACCCAGGAAACGGGAAAATGTACCACGATCTCAAGAAGTTCTATTAGTGGCCTAATATGAAGACAAAAATTGCTACTTATGTAAGCAAATGTTTGACATGTGCGAAGGTCAAAGCTGAGCACCAAAAGCCGTCAGGATTACTGCAACAACCAGAAATTCCGCAGTGGAAATGGGAAAGAATAACCATGGATTTCATTACGAAATTGCCAAGGACTGCAAGTAGTCATGATACTATTTGGGTGATAGTTGACCGTCTAACTAAATCAGCTCACTTCCGACCAATAAAGGAGACAGACAGTATGGAGAGATTAGCACGCCTATATTTGAAGGAAGTAGTTTCCAGGCATGGTGTACCTATCTCCATCATATCTGATCACGACACTCGATTCACATCACGTTTATGGCAGTCATTACAAAAAGCATTGGGAACTCGATTAGATATGAGCACCGCTTATCACTCACAGACAGATGGTCAAAGTGAAAGAACAATACAAACATTGGAAGACATGTTACGAGCATGCGTGATTGACTTTGGAACTGGTTGGGATCAACACTTACCTTTGGCAGAATTCTCATACAATAACAGCTATCATACGAGCATCAATGTAGCGCCATTTGAAGCACTTTACGGTAGAAAGTGCAGATCTCCTATCTGTTGGAGTGAAGTAGGAGAAAGACAACTTACTGGACTAGAAATTATTCATGAAACCACCGAAAAGATCATTCAAATACAACAGCGATTGAAAACGGCCATGAGTCGTCAAAAGAGTTATGCTGATGTAAGAAGAAAACCGCTAGAATTTCAAGTGGGCGACAAAGTCATGTTGAAAGTGTCACCCTGGAAAGGCGTTGTACGATTCGGTAAACGAGGAAAGCTAAGTCCTAGGTACGTAGGACCCTTTGAAATCACCGAAAGAATTGGAGCAGTTGCTTATCGATTAAAGCTACCCCAAGAACTTAGTAGTGTTCATGACACATTTCACGTGTCAAATTTAAAGAAATGTTTAGCTGAAGAGGATGTCATAATTCCTCTTGACGAAATACGAATCAATGATAAACTCCATTTTATCGAAGAACCTATTGAAATCATGGACCGTGAGGTCAAACAATTAAAACAAAGCAAAATACCGATAGTTAGGGTTCGTTGGAATGCTAGACAAGGACCCGAGTTTACTTGGAAACGTGAGGATCAAATGAAGCAAAAATATCCACATTTGTTCACTGATATCGCTCATAAAACATGTACTACTCAAAATTTCGGGACGAAATTTTCTTTAACGGGGAGGTACTGTGATGACCCGAAAAATTTCGACTTATTTAAACCAATTCTCTATACGATTTATTATTTTGAGACGTTAAACAAAGTCTGTTAGATTGAGTCTCAAAATTTTAGAACTGTTTCATATATTTAATTACCTTTGACTACTCTCGACGATTCATGAACAATTATATGTATGCATATATATATTATAAGATGTACAAGTAAAAAAATGACTTTTCTACAGTAAAAACGACTTTGCTACAATAAAACACTATTTGCTACAGTGAAACCGACTTTGCTACAGTAAAACACTATTTGTTACAGTGAAACCGACTTTACTACAGTGCTACAGTGAAAACGACTTTGCTACAGTAAACACTATTTGCTACAGTACACTATTTACTACAGTAAACACTATTTGATATCGACGAACTAGCAAACAAAAGCAGATCAGGTGGCCATGCTAGCGCATGGCAAAAACACTAAAAACCCATGCGATCGCATGAGCTACATTAAATGGAAAAGTAATATAAATACGCCAGTTTGCTCAACGAGTTCTTTACACCTTCTTTCTTTATTTTCTTCTGAATTTAAATTTATAATTTATAATTTATAATTTATAATTTATAATTTATAATTTAAGTTTAATAATAATAAAGTATATTCGACGGTGTTTGAATTCGGGTTTCAAACCGTTTTAAGCTAAGGAAATATTGGGTATTGTTCGGGGTATTGTTCTTGAATCCAAGGCCAACCATACAGTCATCTACCATCATTACGTCTACGCAATTTGCCTACAATATTGAGTCTCAATATTGAACCGTGAGTTTATAGTCTCCCTTTTTAAATACTTCAAATATTTTTGGGCTGAGAATACATGTAATTTATTTTAAACGCAATAAGACACAAGTACATACTAAATTCTACACTGAGTTAAACCGAAAATCCCTTAGCTTTGGTAACTAGTAGCTGCCAGTACATAGGATATGGACTGGTGGGCGCGAATAATTATATATGGATCCATAGGGCTTGACATCCCCGTCCGAGCTAGAGCGCTAGCCTTTTAACGGACGTATGTTATTTGAGTTTATGACACGTTGGTTTGTGTGTATTAAAACGAATGGGATAATTATCATTATAGCGTTAAGTTTAGTTACCAGGGTGCTCTGTTACGTAGAATCTATTGATAAAGTTTTGATGAAATCTCGTGGTCTATCTTTATATATATTTATGACTCGAGCAATTAAACCTATAACTCACCAACATTCGTGTTGACTTATTAGCATGTTTTATTCTCAGGTCCTTAGATTGCTTCCGCTGTGATGTGCTTGTTGCCTGCATGGAGTCTCTCATGCTTTGTACAAAGTTTATTGCATTCAAAATAAAACTGCGTTGTGTAATAAATAATTGGACTGTGATGTCAACCTGTAAATTAAAGACTTATGTATTTTAGGGTTTTGCTTATACCTAAGCACTCGCCCACATGTTTATAACTTTCTATGTTTAGAAAGTCACTTATTTTAATGAATGCAATATTTTATCAAAACGTATCATATAGAGGTCAAAACCTCACTGTGGAATCAATGATTAACGTGCCGCGTCAATAGCGATTTTGACGGGTCGTTACAAGACTACTAACTTAAGGGTTTCGAAGCTATAGTTAAATGTATCATTTTTTGATGTTATTACATATGATCTAAAATGAATATATAAGTATCGTATTAAGAAGTATAAAAATACTTTTGAAAGACTTAAATACATATATTAACATAAGTATATTCAACAAAGATAGCTATACTCGTATTCACATTCTATTTCCTCATGAATTCTATTCGTATTTTTACGGTATTTTTACCCGTCTAATACGCAGCTTATAGATGTATAACTATTGAAAAATACACTCCTTAGCAGCCCCATTTTTAGATCCTAGCATCTTTTGTCTTGTTAATGAGTCATGAGACAAAAACTCACAAGTTTACTAACCATTTTGGCAACATATGACTCCATTATTAACTTAAAATTTGTCCATATGTACCACCCCATTTTCCATTTCATTTTCTCATCCTTTACTCCAAATTACTCTCTCAAAATACCTCTATCTTCATACTAGATCATCACCAAGCATTTTCCTCATAATCTAGCTTCAAAATCAAGGTAGAACACTTCTTAAAACTCTTGTTAAATTCCTACTCTATTGCTATCTTAATAAGTTTATAAAACTTGTAAAAACTAGAACTTGTTTTGGTGGAAACCAAGCATGTTTATAAACTAATGTAACCTTACTAACCTGACTTTAAAAACACTTATTTATATGTATTATGACATTATATTAAGTTATCATAAGAATTTATAACTTGTATATATGTATAACACCTTAGAACTTAATATACAACAATTGGTCTCTTTCGGTTCTTGAAAACTGTTTTGACACACGAATTTAAAAGCTATCTTAAACTTTGTTTTAGAGCATATAACTCTATATATATGTTAATATATATGAACTAAGATTTCTGTAATTTTTTCAAGATTTTAGACGAAGTGAAAGTATTTTTCAAAAATTCATTAGTTGACTGATGACAGATTTTATCCGAATCTGTCCACCGTTACAAGTTAAGGGCATAAGCCTAACTTCGACTATGAAACCAAAACTTTTCGATTATGTTTTGAAAACACAACATATTAAGGAGTCTCCAGAAACTTTATTCATTAAAAACCATGTAGTAACAAAGAATTTATGAACCGAAAGATTTGGCTAAGATTAATGTTGTATGCTCAATCAATCTAACTATAAAACTATGCTAACTAAGACCTGGGCTATTTTCCTTGATAACACCTGTTAGTGTATATGTTAATAACTAAAATATAGATGGAAAATTAAAAATATTGAGTTTATCTATTTTTCATAGCCTACGGACTGTTCCTATGACGAATTATTGAACTGTGCGGACAGATTTACGCTCCTGTGACAAAATGAAATTTTAACTAACCTATACTCTGATTCCGAACATATATCGATTATGGCTGGTTATAGGACTCAAATATATTTCCAATGATGGCTCTTACACCTATAGAAGTAGAACACACTATGAGATATACCTATCGGGAGTTGACTATTTAAAATCAGGAAATCTATATAAGATTTAAAATAAGAAATAAGACTAACAACTAATTACTAACTTAAACAAGTAAAAATATTATATAATTAATATATAAACTTGTTTTATCAATATTATATGTTAATAATATTATTTAATATATATATATAATTGATATAGGTTCGTGAATCTATCGAAGGCCGAGTCGTATTTTTCATCGAATTGAAAAATAATATTATTTACTATCAACGACTTACAAGTGAGTTTCATTACTCCCTTTTTATATATATTTTTGGGCTGAGAATACATGCGCTGTTTTATAACTGTTTTACGAAATGGACACAAGTACTAAAAACATATTCTACGTTGAGTTGTACCACTTTGCATATTTTTCCCTAATAGCTTGGTAACTAATATTTACATGTTGTAAGAGCATGTAAGTGCGAATCCTATTGATAGATCTATCGGGTTTGACAACCCCAACTGGGCTAGTCTCTCTAGTATCGTAAACGGTTGCATAATACTTCGTTTTTACTACACTTGGTACAATGTAGGGAGATTTCATAATAAAGGGAATATGCCACATTAATTGTTAAGTATGGTTACCGAAGCGCTCAACAACTTATAGAATACTTTTATACACTTGCGAGTGTACGGATATTTATGGAAACTGAAATCTTGTGGTCTATTACTATTACGGAAATGATTGATTATGATAAACTAATGAACTCACCAACCTTTTGGTTGACACTTTAAAGCATGTTTATTCTCAGGTATTAAAGAAATCTTCCGCTGTGCATTAGCTCATTTTAAGGATATTACTTGGATTCATTCATGACATACTTTGAAAGACGTTGCATTCTAGTCGTTGAGTTCATCAAGATTAATATTAAGTCAATTATAGTTGGATGTAATATGAAAGGGTATGCATGCCGTCAATTTTTGATGTAAAGAAAGTTTGTCTTTTAAAAACGAATGCAATGTTTATAAAATGTATCATATAGAGGTCAAATACCTCGCGATGTAATCAACTATTGTGAATCGTTTATAATGTATATGAACGGGTCCTTTCAGTTGGTATCAGAGCAGTGGTCTTAGCAAACCAGGTCTTGCATTAGTGTGTCTAACGGATAGTTATTAAGATGCATTAGTGAGTCTGGACTTCGATCTTAACTGCATGTCAAAAGTTTTGCTTATCATTTCTAGTTGGAAATCATCTGCTTATCACCCTTAGAAAATTACCTGCTTATCATTCTTAGTCTAGACATATCTTGCAGCATTGATTGCATGAATAGTGTATAGTCAAAATTCATATCTTTGCGTATCTGTTACTGTAAACTTTGTCTGGCATATTCCGTAAATTCCTCCGTAACCTACGAAATGTTTTGTTCTATATATATATATATATATATATATATATATATATATATATATATATATATATATATATATATATATATATATATATATATATATATTCTATGTAATTAGAATACCATCCGATAGCCAGAATTCATCTCATATCGAAAAATCCTTATTCAATCGTATGAAATGGAACTCTCCACTAGTTCAAGTCCCTCGAATTCTGATATGGAGTCTCACTCGAGCTCCGAAAGTAGTGTGACCGGAATGGAACAACCAATTAGCCATCATCTATTTTGGATGAATTGGGGATGGGTTCGTAGCCTCCTCAATAATTGGAGACAAGAAGAAGGTGATCCCTTCCATCCACCACATTGCCCTCTTGGCGCAGAACCTGAAGCACTTGCCGGCGAACCTGTCCGAAACACCATTTTCTCTCTCATTTCCAGAGTATCTCGTCACAATTTGTGACGACCCGGAAATTTTCGACTAAATTTAAACTTTATCTTTATATTATTCTGACACGATAAGCAATGTTTGTTAAGTTAAATCTCAAGGATTTTAAACTATGTTTATACATTCATTTAAACCAGGATCAAATTCCAATGATTCACGAACCATTAAATGAACATATATGAATATGTATGTATATGTGTATATGTTATAAATTGAAAATGTCAACAAAGTATTTAAAAGTATAATGCTTTATATGAATGTATTTGTTTCAATATGATTATCGACGAAATTAAAAAAAATATATTAAATGATTGAATTATCAGAAACATTGAATTATGATTACAAGTCTCTGTTGAGAGGTCCACTATGATTTGAGAAATCTATTCCTCTTAACGATATTCGGAATAATTTGTAAAGCTATTTATAAATAAAAATAAAAAGTGTCATTTACGAAAGTTAGACAAAAGCTATTGGAGAATTGGTTTCCATAATATTCTATTAATCTATTTTCAAACGTACAAAAACGTTTTCAGTTTAAAAAGAACTTTATTATTAAAACGTATATAACTTTTATAAATATCTAGAATCACTTTTGACAACTCATTACTTAACCAGTATAATAAATATAACGATATTTATATTTTATTTCATTAAATATATATAACGATTTAAATTAATATTATATATATTTATACACATATTATACATACATAGTTTTTATATTTTTACTATACTTTAACTTTACCTTTACTTTACTTTACCTTTACTTTAACTTTAATAATTCACTTTAATAATTCATACTTTAATAATTCACTTTAATAATTCATACTTTAATAATTCATACTTTAATAATTCACTTTAATAATTCATACTTTAATAATTCACTTTAATAATTCATACTTTAATAATTCACTTTAATAATTCATACTTTAATAATTCACTTTAATAATTCATACTTTAATAATTCACTTTAATAATTCAAAAATCTATTATAAATAGAATTCAATAGGTTTCATTATTTCATAGAAACTTGAAAATATATTTCTCTAAACTCTCTCAATCGATTTACACACACACACACACACACACACACACACACACACACACACATATATATATATATATATATATATATATATATATATATATATATATATATATATATATATATATATATATGTGCTCTATATTATTTCAAGATATTATTATTATACATAAAATATTACGACAGAGTGATGTCCGAGTGATTTCAAAATAGTTTTTTGAATGAGTCGAAGCTAAGGAAATTATGAGTTATAGCTATGGAGGTGATGGGTATGGTTCATGGGTATGCTCGTGAGGTCAATCTAGTTTTTATCATCTCCGTTGCGTCTACGTACTTTCCTGCAATATTGAATCTCAATATTGATACGTTCGTGAATCCGAGGCCAACCTTGCACTTGTTAAATGACGTTATATGTATTTTTACTACGAAATACAGTATGGTGAGTTTCATTTGCTCCCTTTTATATATATTTTTGGGACTGAGAATACATGCGCTGTTTTTTATAAATGTTTTACGAAATAGGCACAAGTACTAAAACTAATTCTACGTGGGTTTAAACCAGAAATATACCCTTAGCTTGGTAACATTAAACTACTTGTCTATATACGGTAGGCGCGAATCCTAAAGATAGATCTATTGGGCCTGACAAACCCCATCCTGACTATGGGATGCTTTAGTACTTCGAGGTTATTTTAAACACACCTGATCTGGTGTACTTCAGAGGGTAAAACATGAACGTTAAGGCTTGTTACCGGGTGCCTACAACTTATAGAATACTTTTATACACTTGCGAGTGTACGTATATTTATAAACGGAAATCTTGTGGTCTATTAATATATTGAAATGATTATTATGATAAACCTATGAACTCACCAACCTTTTGGTTGACACTTTAAAGCATGTTTATTCTCAGGTATTAAAGAAATCTTCCGCTGTGCATTGGCTCATTTTAAGGATATTACTTGGAGTCATTCATGGCATATTTTGAAAGACGTTGCATTCGAGTCATTGAGTTCATCAAAATTATTATTATGTCAATTATAGTTGGATGTATTATGAAATGATGTGCATTCCATCAACTTTCGTTGTAAAGAAAGTTTGTCTTTTAAAAACGAATGCAATGTTTGTAAAATGTATCATATAGAGGTCAAAATACCTCGCGATGTAATCAACTATTGTGAATCGTTTATAATGTATATGAACGGGTCCTTTCACGATTATATACTACACCAAATTCTAGATCTTTTTTATCCGCTCGTCCGAACCGACAATCACCCCGGTGTAATAGAAGAAGTCAACGAGCTTCGCGCTCGGGTAGTGGCTTTGGAGAATATGGTGCAAAGGTTACAAATACCAGCAGCAGCACCAGCAGCATAACCAGTACCACTATCAACAACATCAACAGTACCATTACCACCACCAACAACAACCGCATCGCAAACCTCAACTTCACAATCTGTCCCACGAGCATCGACGTCATACGCCCTGTAGATACCAAGGAATACCACAACGATGAAGTATTGATTCATAACTTCAGTGGGGAAACATTATACGGCGATTATGTAATTTCTAAAGTTTAGAAATTATCTATCATAGCCTTAACCATAAATCAAATGAGTTTAATTTAATATTAACTCATTAAATCTATATTACATCTGAATATACACATATATATTTCCATAAAGACTGTAATAAAATTCTTTTGTACAAAATATTAATTGTGAAATTTTTTTTAACGGTTAGGTAATACCCGAGAGATATATAAATTCACAATTAATATGTTACATTCTTCGAATATGATTCAGCAAATCATCCATTATACTCCCTACTTTCACAACAATATACATTCTTTTATAGAAATCAAAACAACCATACTCATTCAAAATCTAATTGCATATTCTGATTTTGAAATCGCCAAATTCAATTCAAGATATAACCGGTATCATCACTCTTAGATTCCTATATCTTTCAAAGCTATACTTTGACTTCAAAACTGTGCTAGAACATCATATGTATATTAACGATTACAATATGTGTTCAAACCTTTCGAAATTTCTGAAGACACTTCAAACAATGAACAATCGAGATGATGATCCAATCACATGTTACCCACAGTTATGTACCTGAAAAACTCTTGAAACTAAAGTCATAGTTTAACACGTATCCGTGTTAGACCCTTTGGCATTTATTAGCTAAAATAACTTTTCAATTCCGGTTCAAAATAGACAGTTTTGTCACAGCTCCAGCAAGTCAACTTCGACTTCTCAGTCAAAACAGTCTTATTATAACCTCGATATATACGTTGCCCTTTCGCCAACGTTACCGGGGCACCGTTTATGTCCACCACATTAGCAATAAACTTATCCATAACTTCACTGATCTTTGACCTTCCGAAGAATCATTATATTTATCAAAACTCCATCATTTACTCATCCGCACCTTATAACAAGAATTGTCATACCAATTATTGAGAATCGGCAATCAGTATTTTGAAATCTCACAGCATATCTATGCCAACAATTATATGTGTACGTCTACCTCCAAGACTTACAGACTACGAATGTGAAGTTTCTGAAAAAAACCCTAAATTGCGAACTATTTCTCGAAATTCTGAAAAATGCTGATGAAGCAGCAAAAACTGTAAACGACCTTAACATTAAAAAGTTTGATAAAGAATAGTGTGTTGGTAAAGCTCAAAAAAAGAGAAGGTTTGGACATGGAAAACGGATTGAGCAAAGTATGAAGGAGGCTGTGGACAAATCCCAAAGACGAAATCTACCTTCAAAGAATCTAAATGATTTAGTAGCTGCTGAAGTCATTATCAAATACCTTGCTCCGGACTCTAAACTCTTGCGGACAATATTCTTCATCATCCTCCGATATTAGAAATTTTAAGATATCATCGTATCTTTCATTATAAATATCCTCCATATTTCTGAAGATATTTCCATAATTATTCTTATCCGAAATCATTTACCTCTTCGCACTATCTGTATTACATCATAAAAGAAACTATTTTAGTTTCTAAACTCTGAAACCTTCAAGTTTAAAATAAGAATGTTTTTGAAGTAGTGTTGGAAACTGAAGCATGAGTTAGTATAATATAATGACACTTGATCAACGTGATTATATTACAGTAAGTCATGCTGAGTTTCTAAATGGAACGAGATGATTCACAGATCATAACGTCACCATGTGCCATGTTACACGACTCTTGTATTCTATTTAACCTCTAAAAATATCAAGAAAATATTTCTTGATGATTCGGTCTTTTCTGAGGTATTCTGGTAATTTGACAAATCAAGATCGTGCCATTACAATTTTCTTCTTAGAACATTAACTATGTTCATTCCGAAATTCATATCTACGAATTATGGACCATTATTCTCCTGACTTAAAGTCGGGAAGAGAAAACAAAAGGATGAAGCTCCAAAATAGAAATCGGAGTCTAAATCACAGCGAATAGGAGAGAGCATTAACTGTGGATGTCAGTGATTATAGAAAGACAGAAGTAGGGATTCTGAAATATAAGGGAAGAAATAAAGCCCAACAACAACTCAGAAATTACAAACCGTGTATATCGATGCATATAGCAATATAAAGACACGGGAGAACTAAAAACACTATAAAACCAAGAGTATAGTAGAAGTAAATAGATTCTTCCGGAGGCAGATGAAAAAGAAGAATGACAGATATGAAAGTTAGGAGTATATCAAGAATCAGAACTGGATGGAGCATATTGACGAATGCTTTAAAGTATGAATTGAGGGAGGAAGAATAGAAGTTATGAGCTGTGGAAATAAGGAAATGAAGAGGGTGGATTTATAGTGAAATATCCGACAGGGCAATCAAAAAAAGATTATCGCATTTAACCAAAGAGGATCCTAATTTCCTTAATTTTCGAAGAATCAAATCTTATTTAGATTTCGAAGATTTTCTTCTAAAATTTCTTGAATTCTAAAAATCAACCGTGGCTACGTCACCGGATAAGACGAGCATGTATTTACTCATTTTCACTCTTTTGCGATAGCTTTACTCGTACTCTTCACAAAATCAAATTGATTTATCTATATTACCCAATGATGATAAAACTCTAATTTTCAGCTCTTATGCGTCATGAAAACATACTTATTGTCAGCCATGACGATCCCAATCAAATTTCGGGACGAAATTTCTTTAACGGGTAGGTACTGTGACGACCCGGAAATTTCCGACCAAAATTTAAACTTAATCTTTATATGATAACACTATTCCGACATGATAAGTAATGAATTTTGACAAGTTTTAAAAAAACTTTTGAAAATGAGTTTATATATAACGGTTGACCACCCTGTTTGTCCGACGATTCACGCGTCATAACTTGTAATAATTATATATTGGTATGTATATATATATATATATATATATATATATATCTAACTTGATAATATATTAATTAAATATCTCATTAAGTATATTAACAAATGGATTATATACATATTTTGAGACTACTAACTTAAGGGTTTCAAAACGATAGTT
The DNA here is from genome assembly GCF_046630445.1 of Rutidosis leptorrhynchoides. NCBI lineage: Eukaryota > Viridiplantae > Streptophyta > Magnoliopsida > Asterales > Asteraceae > Rutidosis > Rutidosis leptorrhynchoides. Next base: position 23,149,737 of record NC_092333.1, read on the forward strand.
AAATGTATCATTTTTCGACGTAATTACATATGATCTAAAATGAATATATAAGTATCGTATTAAGAAGTATAAAAATAATTTTGAAAGACTTAAATACATATATTAACATAAGTATATTCAACAAAGATAGCTATACTCGTATTCGCATTCTATTTCCTCATGAATTCTATTCGTATTTTTAAGGTATTTTTACCCGTCTAATACGCAGCTTATAGATGTATAACTATTGAAAAATACACTCCTTAGCAGCCCCATTTTTAGATCCTAGCATCTTTTGTCTTGTTAATGAGCCATGAGACAAAAACTCACAAGTTTACTAACCATTTTGGCAACATATGACTCCATTATTAACTTAAAATTCGTCCATATGTACCACCCCATTTTCCATTCCATTTTCTCATTCTTTACTCCAAATTACTCTCTCAAAATACTTCTATCTTCATACTAGATCATCACCAAGCATTTTTCTCATCATCTAGCTTCAAAATCAAGGTAGAACACTTCTTAAAACTCTTGTTAAATTTCTACTCTATTGCTATCTTAATAAGTTTATAAAACTTGTAAAAACTAGAACTTGTTTTGGTGGAAACCAAGCATGTTTATAAACTAATGTAACCTTACTAACTTGACTTTAAAAACACTTATTTATATGTATTATGACATTATACTAAGTTATTATAAGAATTTATAACTTGTATATATGTATAACACCTTAGAACTTAATATACAACAATTGGTCTCTTTCGGTTCTTGAAAACTGTTTTGACACACGAATTTAAAAGCTATCTTAAACTTTGTTTTAGAGAATATAACTCTGGATATATGTTAATATATATGAATTAAGATTTTTGTAATTTTTTCATGATTTTAGACGAAGTGAAAGTATTTTTCAAAAATTCATTAGTTGACTGATGACAGATTTTATCCGAATATGTCCACCGTTACAACTTAAGGGCATAAGCCTAACTTTGACTATGAAACCAAAACTTTTCGATTATGTTTTGAAAACACAACATATTAAGGAGTCTCCATCAACTTGATTCATTAAAAACCATGTAGTAACAAAGAATTTATGAACCGAAAGATTTGGCTAAGATTAATGTTGTATGCTCAATCAATCTAACTAGAAAACTATGCTAACTAAGACCTGGTATATTTTCCTTGATAACACCTGTTAGTGTATATGTTAATAACTAAAATATAGAAGGAAAATTAAAAATATTGAGTTTAGCTATTTTTCATAACCTATGGACTGTTCCTATGACGAATTATTGAACTATGCGGACAGATTTACGCACCTGTGAAAAAATGAAATTTTAACTAACCTATACTCCAATTCCTAACATATGTCAATTATGGATGGTTATAGGACTCAAATACCTTTCCAATGATGGTTCTTACACCTATAGAAGTCGAACACACTATGAGATATACCTATCAGGAGTTGACTATTTAAAATCAGGAAATCTATATAAGATTTAAAATAAGAAATAAGACTAACAACTAATTACTAACTTAAACAAGTAAAAATATTATATAATTAATATATAAACTTGTTTTATCAATATTATATGTTAATAATATTATTTAATATATATAATTGATATAGGTTCGTGAATCTGTCGAAGGCCGAGTCGTATTTTTCATCGAATTGAAAAATAATATTATTTACTATCAACGACTTACAAGTGAGTTTTATTACTCCCTTTTTATATATATTTTTGGGATGAGAATACATGCGCTGTTTTATAACTATTTTACGAAATGGACACAAGTACTAAAAACATATTCTACGTTGAGTTGTACCACTTTGCATATTTTTCCCTAATAGCTTGGTAACTAATATTTACATGTTGTAAGAGCATGTAAGCGCGAATCCTATTGATAGATCTATTGGGTTTGACAACCCTAACCGGGCTAGTCTCTTTAGTATCATAAACGGTTGCATAGTACTTCGTTTTTACTACACTTGGTACAGTGTAGGGAGATTTCATAATAAAGGGAATATGCCACATTAATTGTTAAGTATGGTTACCGAAGAGCTCAACAACTTATAGAATACTTTTATACACTTGCGAGTGTACGAATATTTATGGAAACTGAAATCTTGTAGTCTATTACTATTACGGAAATGATTGATTATGATAAACTAATGAACTCACCAACCTTTTGGTTGACACTTTAAAGCATGTTTATTCTCAGGTATTAAAGAAATCTTCCGCTGTGCATTAGCTCTTTTTAAGGATATTACTTGGAGTCATTCATGACATACTTTGAAAGACGTTGCATTCTAGTCGTTGAGTTCATCAAGATTAATATTAAGTCAATTATAGTTGGATGTAATATGAAAGGGTATGCATGCCGTCAATTTTTGATGTAAAGAAAGTTTGTTTTTTAAAAATGAATGCAATGTTTGTAAAATGTATCATATAGAGGTCAAATACCTCGCGATGTAATCAACTATTGTGAATCGTTTATAATGTATATGAATGGGTCCTTTCACTTTGCTTCGAGAGCGGTAATCTGATGAGCTCAGGCTCTTGGTCGGCTATCACTTGTCTTTGGTTCCGTTTTAACTTCCTTCTTAACACCACCACTTGCCAAATCTTTCTTATACTCTGGACATTCGGCCTGAAAATGACCCTTTTCAAAACAATAATAACACTGTTTTCCCTTCTTAGGACATTCGACAGCTCTATGACCCGGCTTCCCATATGAATAACAATCGGTAGTACCCGCTTTACACTCGCCCGTATGATTCTTACCGCACCTATTACACGTCTTCACTTCTTTACCACCACCCTTCCCCGGCATGAAACCCCCTTTTGATTTGTGCAGGGACTCGGAATTAAACTTACCTTTCTTCGGGCTCATATTTTGCATTGACTTTGAATCTTGATCCAATTTTCGTTTAAACGCGGCTTTCTTCTTAAGTTCATGTTCCCTCACAAGAGTCCTATTCATCATCTCGGCTAAAGTCTTATACGTACCCTTATCAATAAACTCACTTATTTCGGGGTTTAACTTCTCATGATAGTGATCCATCATCAACTTAGGACTTGAAACAAAGTCCGGGCAAAAATAAGACTTATCATTAAACTCGGCATTAAACTCGATCACTGATTTACTCCCATGCTCGATATTCATGAATTCGAACTTTAACCTACTAACTTCGGCGGATGGAGCAAATTGGTCCATAAACATCTCATGAAACTTTTCCTATGGAAAACTTGTTGCCACATCCCGCCCATGTGACTTAACTATGAAGTTCCACCATTCTTAACCACTTCCCTTTACTTGGTGTGCCGCGTAAATTACCTTTAAGTGTTCGGGGCATTCACACAACATGAAAGTTTCCTCTAACTCATCGATCCACCTTTGACTAACAATCGGGTCAACCTTACCATGAAATTCCGGTGGATGGAAATTTGCAAAATTCTTGTACTCAAAGCGTTCGTCCTTCTTTTTCGTGGCTTCTACTTCATCTTGCCTTACCCCACTTCCCCCTTCTCCTCTTAACATAGGATTATTAGTCATAAGAGTCTTTAACTTTTCATCTAATTGATCATTAATCAATGTCTTTATCTTCTCTAGAAGGGTTGGGGTGTATCGCACCAAAGCTTTCCATATTTGCCCCAAAATATCGTTTGCCATGGTAACTTCATCGGATTCAGATTGTGATCCTTCAACAGACTCCATTGACGGGGTGTGGACGTACTCATCGTCCTCATCATTACCTCTATTGGGAGATACAATAGCCATTCTAAAACAATATATATAATTCATTAGTTCAAACTCATGTATCAACAGTTAATCATAACTTAAAAGACCGAAAGAATTTCCAACTCACTTCACCAAGATCATAGTAAATATTCATGCGTACTAAAATGATGTAATGGCAATGGCCGGTCGTCATTACACCATCGTATTACGCACTTAATCCATTATGACTCATGGTTAATGAGCATTAAACTCTTTGTTCGGGTTATCCACAATCTTAGTTTCACACTATAAATCTCGTCAACAAACTTTATCCTATGGAGCATGGCATAATCCTTTAAACTCATCTATCATGCAAGTCCTAAACCGCTTATCCTATATTAACGATGGTTTAAGCCTAGATAATCCCTATAGTGGATTATCCAAGTCCCTTAAACCATAGCTCTGATACCAACTTTTAAAGCCCCGGAACGACATAATTTTTTTTTCAAATAGTAACTGCTCAGACCAAGTGATATGCCACGGCGCGACATCCTTGGTAGCAGCGCGGTAAATCAAATGATTTCAGACTGTGTTGATAGCCCTCCTGGAATCAAAATATTTGATATGTCGCGGTGCGACATATATGGTCGCGGCGCGACCTTACACGGTTGCTGGTACTGTTCTACAACTTGATACAAAAATCACATTTTCACCATTTCATCATTACCCAACACATTTAAACAACATAATACATAATCAAACTTAATTAAAATAGTTTCTTACATCGTCAAACATTACGGAAATCTTTTAATCAAGAGCAACGGATTTACACATCTTAAATATGCCATTTGGTCCCAAAACTTAAAAGAAACATAATTTTCAAATACAAAAGACTTGGCGTTGATAAGCGGTATCATTAAAGCTAGATTAGAAATAGGGACTTGCATTACCACTTACTATATGACCAAAGCTCCGCTATCCTCACATAGGCTCCTTACCTTCTCGATGTCCTTTCGTTCCTATAAACACATAAAACAACATGGGGGTAAGCTTTTACACTTAGTGACTTATAGGAAAATAAAATAGCACATATCATTGAGCGTAATCATTTCTTCACTTAGCCTTTCCAACCCAAATGGTTGCTTACTTACTTTAGGATCCGACTCCTTTCCTTACCATAGACATAACTTAATAAGGCCAATCCTAGTAATTATGTCTAAGATAACATAACCATAGGCATACACATATGCCTAAGCTACCTTAATCACATTGCATACGTACATACATGAACACCCAAGGCTTCTAAGCTAAGTCATACCATAGACAAAATCATTAAGCAAGCTTAGTGACCTTGCCTAAGCTAATCATCAACCATAGATACAATTATTAGGTATGCCTAATAATTCTATCTAAGTTATCCACCTAGTGTTCTTAGTCGTTGTCCTCTTGCACGGATGCAATCCGGAAACACTAAGTCACTCTTGACCCGCCCAATTTACCTCCTATAAACTCACCTTGATTAAACGAGGTTCCTTGATCACTTTAAGCTCCTTTGCCTTGATTAACACCTATATATGAGCTAATCTCATCATTAACATAATTCAACGAAATTACATCTTTCAAAAACTTACAACACTTTCATATACCTACACATTTGACTTAATCCCCCCCTTTTTTTTAACCCCATTAATCACATGAACACTTACATACATAACATTATAATTCTTTCAAGCATTACATCAAACATCAAATGTGCATAAACCCATTTCAACTACTAACATCCTTAAAATCGTCATACATCCAAATATCATTACTTACAACAACATCAACAATTTACACATAAACTTTCTTCTCTACAAATTAACTAAATCTCATATGCATTTTCATTGAGGCATATCATCAAACACCTAGTGTGCATGACTTGATTTTAAGCTATAATGACTTGATTCTAAGCTATAAATAACATCAAATTCATCATATTCACAACATACACTCAAAATGCAAGTTCATACATGAACTTATTTCCAACATCAATTACAAATTCGTTTTTAATCATACAAGTGTGCACATTCTCAACATACAATAACTTTTAAGCTTGAGATTCATCTAAAACACCCAATTCTAGTGATACTTAGACATAGAAGTTCATACCTTAACTTTAGGGATTTAAGAACCCTAATTGTGCACAATGGAGAAGAAATTGAAGAATTGTAACTTGCTAGGATGATTAGAGCACCCTAGATTACATTAATTTCCACTTGCATGTACAAAAATCCTTCCAATTGAAGATTTCTTCTTCTCTTCTTGTTTAGGTCGACACACACAAGCACACACACTCTCTGAGTTTATTTTTCTTGCAACTGATACAAAATTCAGCATTTTAACTCTTTTACTAATTAACTTTGCCTTATATGCACTTTCTACCCTCCCCACCAAAACCATATTATGAGAGGTCCTTAAATCTAACTTTGCATCTCTAGTCCTTTCCAACTTAACTAACAAACTTAAATATCATCCACTTATATTATACAAAATAATACCAACAATATATATATATATATATATATATATATATATATATATATATATATATATATATATATATATATATATATATATATATATATATATATATATATATATATCCATATTAAATTACATAAAATAATACCTTAATTAATTGGGATGTTACATGAGACGATCTTTTAACATCAAAACCACTGGACTCAGCATATCTTTCGTAAAATTCAAAACATTCCTCATATGATGCAAAAGTAATCCCACATTTAGGTTTAATTTTATCCAGGAACAACAAGGATCCATATCATTGAACCATCGGTACTTAACTGTTCATCACATTTAAGAACATGCTTATTTGAAACAGAAGAACAACCTAACAACAACAACAACAACAACAACAACAACAACAACAACAAAAAAACCAAAATAAAGTTAAGATTCTTTAAAAACAATACTATGAAGACGTAAACAAAATTAGTACAATTAAATGTACAAAAGTTCAATAAAAACAAATAAAAATATCATAATAAATGTTAGAACAGACTAAACAAAATAAACAATTCATATATATTATTATTGATTGAAAACAATAATAAATTCATGGAAAAAATAACAAACTCTAATACAAAAAAACAAAAAATAACAAAAACAAATTACCAGCATCTGAATGATTCGAATTAGATTCCAATGCATCATCATTCGAGTGGGAAGAAACTGTATTAGCTAGTAATGAAATATACAGAAAGTGAGATTGATATTAAGAGATCTGTACAAATAACATAAGGTTTACAAGAAACAATACCAGTTGAATAATGAAAACTTGGATTAGAAGATGAAGGAAGATTCACACTATTTGACATATTAAATTATGAACCAGTAGAAAAATCAATTATAGTTAGAAATAACAATAAAACGAAGATCTATAACAACAATAATAAAACGCAGTATAAATCGTGAATTAATCAAAAACAAAAAAATTGAGAAATCTCACCTTTGATATAGCAGCGAACGAACTAAAACCTAGAATCCAGGAAGCGATGAGATCATAAATCGAAAAGAGGAGTGTAATTGATAACGACTGAAAGGCTTATTTGAATTAGAAATACCAAATGACGTAATTGCCCCTAATCCTGTTGAACATGATACGGGAAGGAACATTGTAACAAAAATACAGAACCGCTATAAGATGATGATCTACGGTGGAGAGAGCTTCCCCCCACTTCCCCCCAAAGTGTTATAACCCCATGGATCCTGTGGTACCATAAATATCTTGCAATATGAGATTGGATCATAAGGTACGCAAGTCTAATCACTTTTCAACAAATTTACCATAAAACAAAATTATTGTTTTCATCAACTTTATTGAAAAGTTTCTCCCAAATTAAATATCATCCTACTATTTTTATTGTTTTGTTTCTTTGAATATATTGCTATCATGTTAATGGAAGAAGTCGTTTTAAATGTTAAACGTCTTAACATAAGAAAACAACAATAATTAAGGATGCGTTTAATGAAACATAATAATTAAACGTTAAACGATTCAAATCTGCTTTCTTCGGTTGCTCTTCTTCCTTGTTTCTTCATGTATTATTCGATTTTAGTTTGGATTAGTTCGTTTGCATGATTTTTTTTGGGACGTTAGGGAGGCTCGTTTATATTTTGTTTAGAGGATGCCTTGTAGGTGCGAACTTTCCCAGTTTCCCATGTCCTTTTGTATATCCTGTTGAGGGTGGCTTTCTTTGGAAAACGACCTCGTTTCTATATAAGTATTCGTTTTTTTGCCAAAAATAAATATAAAAAAACGATTCAAATCTGAAAGACCCAATGATTATGATTGAACTTAATTCTGAACGACAATAACTTATTTAACTAATTATAATCAATATCATTTTGTTTTATGATTTAAAGCAGAATAGTAACACATAATTAATTTAACAAGGCGTTACCCGTGAAGCTTTTGGGGCTCAAAAATCAAACGTGGCAAAAATGAAACGCCAAACTCCTACTAACAAGGCGATACCCGTGACACTTTTGGGGAGTCCGTCAAATTTGTGACGGAAAAATTAGAGAGTTATATTCTTTTACAGCAAAACAAAATTCAACACATAGATATCTTTATTATTATCTTTTTTTCTCACCAAACTTCCAATCATATTTTACCACGTCACTCAAATTTTATTTTATTTCAAATTTAACACTCACCACTATTTATCTTCGAATACTACATTGCGTCTATTGCGATAGGTGTTATATGAATATATACAAAAAAATATTGTATATGAAAATTTCCTATTTTATATTCCGTATGAGTTGAGATATAGTTGATATTTGAATTCACACTATAATACTAAAAGACTCACCTGAATTAGTCATTTGACTTAGGCATACGACACTATCAACACAATAACTCATATTTATTTATTTATTTATTAATATTACATGTTTTCATTTTTTTTATTTTCTAAGTTTGGTTATTAGATATTTTCTTCTCACTAATGTTTTTGTACGGATTATTTGCTAACTATTTATTACTATTAATTTGACACATCTTAAAAAGATATAAATTAAAATATTTTTGATCTTTTTTTATTTTTCATGACACTATAATACTAAAACACTCGCCTGGATTAGTCGTTTGACTTAGGCATATGACACTATCAACACAATGGCTTAACTCATATTTATTTATTTATTAATAATACATGTTTTCATTTTTATTTTTTAATTTTTAAGTTTGGTTATTAGATATTTTCTTCTCACTAATGTTTTTGTGCGAGCTATCTGCTAACTATTTATTACTATTATTTTAGCACATCTTAAAAAGATATACAATTACAATATTTTTGATCTTTTTTATTTTTCATATAATATATTAGATTATATTTACTAAAGGTTTAATCTGGTATTATTTTTTTAGTTATGTTCACTACAAACAAAATAGACTAACATGGAACATATATCTTTGTGATAATCATTAATGTGAAACATATATCTTTGTTGAAAGGACCCGTTCATATACATTATAAACGATTCACAATAGTTGATTACATCGCGAGGTACTTGACCTCTATATGATACATTTTACAAACATTGCATTCGTTTTTTAAAAGACAAACTTTCATTACATCGAGAGTTGACGGCATGCATACCATTTCTTAAAATATCCAACTAGAATTGTCTTAATAATAATCTCAATGAACTCAACAACTTGAATGCAACGTCTTTTGAAATATGTCATGAATGACTCCAAGTAATATCTTTAAAATGAACAAATGCACAGCGAAAGATTTCTTTCATACCTGAGAATAAACATGCTTTAAAGTGTCAACCAAAAGGTTGGTGAGTTCATTAGTTTATCATAAATATTCATTTTCATCATTTTAATAGACCACAAGATTTTCATTTTCAGTTCTCATAAATAAACGTCCCATGCATAGAGACAAAATATCATTCATATGGATTGAACACCTAGTAACTGACATTAACAAGATGCATATAAGAATATCCCCTATCATTCCGGGAAATCCTTCGAACATGATATAAAACAACATCGAAGTACTAAAGCATCCGCTACAACGGATGGGGTTCGTTAGGCCCAATAGATCTATCTTTAGGATTCGCGTCAATTAGTAGACTGGTTTACTAATTCTTAGGTTACCAAGCAAAAAGGGGCATATTCGGCTTCGATCATTCAACCATATAATGTAGTTTCGATTACTTGTGTCTATTTCGTAAAACATTTATAAAAGCAGCGCATGTATTCTCAGTCCCAAAAATATATATTGCAAAAGCATTTAAAAAAGGAAGCAAATGAAACTCATCATACTGTATTTCGTAGTAAAAATACATATAACGTCATTGAACAAGTGCAAGGTTGGCCTCGAATTCACGAACCTAAATTAATTATATATATTTATATGTTGGTCAATATTTGTCTAATAATTAAGGTCAAGTCATAGTGTACCACATTCCTAATGCTCGAGACTAATATGCAAAAATCAACAAAAGTCAATTTGACTCAAAATGATTTCCAAAATCTATACATGATTAATATATAGTTTAAATATCGTCGTTTTATATTTTTAAATATCTTTTAAAAGATTTATTAGAGTAAATAATATAATTCATTTATTAATAAATAAAACTTTATAAAAAAAATATACTTTTATATATCTTAAGTAATAAAATTTATAAAGTTCATTTAATATCATAAAGATAATATGATAGGTATTATTAAAGAAATTTTATTATACATAGTAAAATTATGTTTGTATCACATATGTATTTGATTAAATAATATCTATAAAAATAGTAAGTAAAAGTTGCATTATTTTGTAATAATAATTATTATTATTTTATTAATTAAAATATCAATATTTATAATTACTAAAATAAAATAATAATTCTAATTATGATAACATTAATATTTATGATACTTTTTAATATTATCTTTTAAAATAATAATTCTATTTAAAATGATAATAATAATGATATTTTATAATAACAATGACATTTCTATTAAAATGATAATTTTTGTTAAAATGATAGTTTTTAATATTACCGATACTTTTAATAATAATAGTAATGATAAAAATAATAAGAACGATAATTTTATCTAAATCAATATCTTATAATATTTTAATTTCATCATGATAGTCATACTCATTATTTCCTAATCGTTTCATTTAATAGCTTTTAATCGTCTTTTATATCGTGTTCATAATAATGATAATAATAGTAATCAAAATAATTAGGTGTTACTAATATTAGTTTTAATTACAATAATACTAATAATGATAATTACTATGATATTATTAACGATAATACTAATAACTATTTTAATGATAATAATAATAATAATAACAATAACAATAACCATTTTTAAATAATGATATATATATATTAATAATGATAATAATAATAATAATAATAATAATAATAATAATAATAATAATAATTAGATAATAATAATAATTAGATAATAATAATAATACTAATTATAACTTTAACGATAATATCGATAGTAATAATAATAAAAATAACAATTTTTAATGATAATTCCTTTTATTGATAATGATAATAATAATAATAATATAAAACTAGAACGACGATAATAACGACGATAATAATAATCATTTTTAATAATAATACAAAAATTCAATTGACTATAACTTCAAATCCGTTCATCGAAACCATTCAATATCTAAATGAAAAGTTCTTAATTTTTCGCTAGCTTTCCAAAGACATGCATATCTTATACCTTATCTCAACCGCATACGTAACTAATTCAGGATTCAACATATCCTATCTAATGGCAATATCAAAAGTACAAGCATGCATAATCCTATATTCTCGAGCACTAGTCAGGGATACACTATTAATATATAAAAATTAAATTATGAGTACTCACGTATCAATATTGAGATTCAATATTGCAGGAAAAGTACGTAGACACAACGGAGATGATAAACACTAGTTTGACTTACGAGCAATACTCCCGAACCATACCCATAACCTCCATAGCTATAACCCATAATTTCCTTAGCTCTATCCCGCTCGAAAAACAATTTCAAAATCACTCGGACAGCACTCCATCGTAATATTTTATGTATACTAATAATATCTTGAAATAATACGGAGTAAATATATATATGTAAATCGATTGAGAGAGTTTAGAGAAAATATTTTCAAGTTTCTATGAAATAATGAAACCTATTGAATTCTATTTATAATAGATTTTTGAATTATTAAAGTATGAATTATTAAAGTGAATTATTAAAGTATGAATTATTAAAGTGAATTATTAAAGTATGAATTATTAAAGTTAAAGTAAAGTAAAAATAAAGTAAAGGTAAAGTTTAAGTATAGTAAAAGTATAAAACTATGTACGTATAATACGCGTATAAATATATATAATATTAATTTAAATCGTTATATATATTTAATAAAATAAAATATAAATATCGTTATCTTTATCATACTGGTTAAGTAATGAGTTGTCAAAATTGATTCTAGATATTTATAAAAGTTATATACGTTTTAATAATAAAGTTCTTTTTAAACTGAAAACGTTTTTGTACGTTTGAAACTAAATCAAATAAATATGATAATTTTGTTTTCCAAAACTAAATATATTTAAGAATTATTTTGTTTAAAGGTTAAAATAATGGAAATCGTTATATCATAAAACGGTTTAGAAAAGTAGAATCATATATATTCATAATAGGTTTCAAGTCTTTAAATTACAGTCTGTTGGTGAAGCATGGGATAAAGTCCAAAGGTTAAATAAACGTATGAAATCATCTTAATGAAAAATGTCGAGTTACTTAATTTTTCGATATCTATTTCCTAAGTTATCTATATTCTCAAATTTCACTTTCACCCTAAATAATATGAAAGTTAACTAGTTAACACCTATATAGGAAATTGAACAGGAAACTCCACTAACCCTTGTCTAGTTTCCGTTAATTGACACATTTGTTCTTACTTATAAATCACTTTACCATTTTCCGAATGTTGTCAAAAAGAATAGATTTCTTAAATCACAGTGGACCTCATAACATAGACCCGTAATCATATTACAATGTATCTGATAATTCAATCATTTGATATTATCTTCTAATTCCATCGATAAACATATTGAAACAAATACGTTCGTTTAAAGTATTATACGTTTAATACTTTATTAATATTCTCAAGTTATAATATATATATATATATATATATATATATATATATATATATATATATATATATATATATATATATATATATATATACATATCTATTTATATATAACGGTTCTGAATTGTCAGAATTTGGTCGAGGTTATAATGAATGTATGAACACAGTTTAAAATTCTTGAGATTTAACTTAACAAACTTTGCTTATCGTGTCAGAATAATATAAAGATAAAGTTTAAATTTGGTTGGAAATTTTCGGGTTGTCACAGTACCTACCCGTTAAAGAAATTTCGTCCCGAAATTTGAATGGGATGGTCATGGCTGACAATAAGTATGTTTTCATGACGTATACGAGTTGAAAATTAGAGTTTTATTATCATCAAGTAATATAGATAAAGCAATTTGATTTTTGTGAAGAGTATGAGTGAAGTTATCACAAAAGAATGAAATGAGTAAATGCACGTTCTTTTTAACCAATGACATAGTCATGGTTGATTTCCAGAATTCAAGGAATTTAGAGAAAATCTTCGTAATAAGATTTGGTTCTTTGGTAATTAAGGAAGTTAGGATCCGCTTGATTAAATGCGATAATCTGTTTTGATTGCTTTGTCGGATATTTTACTATATATCTACCCCCTTCGTTTCCTTATTTCCACAACTCACACTTTTTATTCTTTCTCCCTCAATTCATACTTTATAGCATTCGCTAATATGCTCCATCCAGTTCTAATTCTTGATACACACCTAACTTTCATATCGGTCATTCTTCTTTTTTATCTGCCGCCGGAAGAATCTATTTACTTCTACTATACTCTTGGTGTTATAGTGTTTTTAGTTCTCCCGTGTCTTTATATTGCTATATGCATCGATATATATGGTTTGTAATTTCTAGGTTATTGTTGAGTTTTATATCTTCCCTTATATATTGATGTCCTTGCTTCTGTCTTCTATAATCATTGTCATCTCCAATTAATGCTCTCTTTTATTTGCTGTGATTTATATCCCAATTTCTGTTTCGGAGTTTTGTCCTTTCGTTTCTTCTTCTTGCGAGTAAGTACCGCTTATAATGGTCCATAATTCGCAGATAAAAATTTTGGAATAAACATTGTTAATGTTCTAAGAAGGAAATCGTAATGGTACGATCTTGATTTGTCAAATTATCAGAATACCTCAGAAAAGATCGAATCATCAAGAAAATATTTTCTTGATATTTTTAGAGATTAAGTAGAATACATGAGTCGTATAACATGGCACATGATGATGTTATGATCTGTGAATCATCATGTTCCATTTAAAAACTCAGCATGACTTACTGGAATATAATCACGTTGATAAAGTGTCATTATATTATACTAACTCATTCTTCAGCTCCCAACACTACTTCAAAAGTATTCCTATTTTAAACTCGAATGTTTCAGAATTTAGAAACAAAAATAGTTTCTTTTATGATGTAATACAGATAGCGCGAAGAGGTAAATGATTTCAGATAAGAATAATTAGGAAAATATCTTCAGAAGTATGGAGGATATTTATAATGAAAGATACGATGATATCTTAGAATTTCTAATATCAGAGGATGATGAAGAATATTGTCCGTAGGGGTTTAGAGTCAGGAGCAAGGTATTCGTTAATGACTTCAGCTGGTACTGAATCATTTGGATTCCTTGAAGTCAGGTTCAGTCTTTGTTATTTGTCCACAGCCTCCTTCATACTTTGCTCAATCCGGTTTCTAGTTCCAAGACTTCTCTTTTTCTGCGCTTTGCCAGCACACTTATTTATTATCATCAAACTTTTACTGTTAAAGTCGTTTATAGTTTTTGCTGCTTCATCAGCATTTTTCCATTTTTGGAGAACCAATTCGTAGTTCGGAGTGTTTTTCAGAAACTTCACATTCAAATTAAGTCCAGAAGATAGACGTTATATATACACATATAACTGTTGGTGTAGACATGATGCGGGATTTCAAAATACTGATTGCTAATTCTCGATGATTCGTATGGCAATTCTCGTTACAAGATGCGAATGATTAAATGATGGGGTTTCAGTAAATATAATGATTCTTCGGAAGGTCAAAGATCAGTGAAGTTGTGAATAAGTTTATTGCTAATGTGGTGGAACATGAAAGGTTCTCTGGTAACAAAAGGGTAATCATATATATCAAGATTATGATAAGGCTACTCCGAATGAAAAATCGAAGTTGTCTTGCTGGAGCTGTGATAGAATTTGCTACTTTGAAAAGGAATTGCAAAGTTATTTTTGCTAATAAATGCCAAAGGATCTGACACAGATATGTGTTGAATTATGACTTTGGTTTTGAGAGCTTTTTAAGTACATAACTGTGAGTAATATGTGGTTGGATCATCATCTCGATTGCTCATTATTTGAAATGTCTTCAGAAATTTTTTGAAGGGTTTGAACACAGATTGTAATCGTTAATATACATTTGATGTTCTAACACAATTTTGAAGTCAAAGTATAGCTCTGAAAGATGTAGGAATCTAAAAGTGATGGTACTGGTTATATCTCGAATTGAATTCTTAGGTTTCAAAATCAGAATATGTAATTGAGTTTGAATGAGTATGGTTGTTTTGATTTCTATGAAAGAATGTATATTATTGTGAAAGTAGAAAGTATAGTTGATAATTTGCTTAATCAGATTCGAAGAATGTAACATATTAATTGTGAATTTATATATCTATCGGGTATTACCTACCCGTTAAAAAAATTTCACAATTAATATTTTGTACAAAAGAATTTTTTTTATTACTTTCTTTATGAAAATATATATGTATATATTCTCTTCAGATGTAACATAGATTTTAATGAGTTAATACTAAATTAAACTCATTCGATATACGGTTGGAACTATAATTGAATAATCCCTTAAAGGCTTTAGAGATTACATAAGTATTTCTTCAATAATATTGAAATTATGAATCAATACTTCGTTATTTGTTGAGGCGTGATGTTGGTTTTAGTTAAATTCTTGTGAACTTCGCAAAGTACTAATGATGTTATCTAAAAAGTTTCGGGTACATCAATGATGAAAGTGTAAAATCAAATATATACTTGATTTATTATGAATTGGAATTTGTTGAATTGAGACAGAGATTGTAGTTAACGATGGTTAAGTTGCGGCGAAGGACGTACATTATTGCATATTTGTAATATGAATTAACCGAGTAGTTAAGATTCACACACAATAGCTTAGCACGGAAAGATTTATTTTTATTACAATATATATATATATATATATATATATATATATACATATAATTTCTTCAGAGGAAATGAGTTAATTCTTCATAACTCGTTGATAAAATATACGCGTTATTGATTTGTAATGATGTCCACAGTGATTCTTGAACTGACAGAGTTTGTGATGTTATAGGTGTTGCTGATTCTGATGCTGACTGCACTGACGATGCTGGTGACGCTGACGGTACTGTTGATGCTGTTGGTAAAACAAGTTTAGCTTGTTAACCACACACCATTTTTTTTCAGGGTTTCTACTCTTCCTTCTATCATTTTGGTTCGCTTAACTGATTTATGATTAGGGCTAGATTAGATAATCTCTAAGACTTTAGAGATTACATAATCACCGCGGAATATTTTTCCAATGAAGTTATGAATTAATACTACGTCAGTTATTGTTGTTGGTACTCCTTGGTATCTATGGTGCGTATGACGTTGATGCTCGTGGGACAGATTGTGAAGAGGTTTACGACGCGGTTGTGGTTGGAGGTGGTAATGGTACTGTTGGCGTTGATGATGGTGGTACTGGTTATGCTGCTGGTGCTGCTGCTGGTGTTTGTAATCTTTGCACCATATTCTCCAAAGCCACTACCCGAGCGCGAAGCTCGTTGACTTCTTCTATTACACCGGGGTGATTGTCGGTTCGGACGAGCGGATAAATAAAATCTAGAATTTGATGTAGTATATAATCGTGACGAGATACTCTAGAAATGAGAGAGAAAATGGTGTTTCGGATTGGTTCACCGGTAAGTGCTTCAGGTTCTTCGTCAAGAGGGCAATGGGGTGGATGGAAGGGATCACCTTCTTCTTGTCTCCAATGATTGAGGAGGCTACGAACCTATCCCCAATTCATCCAGAATAGATGATGGCTGATTGGTTGATCCATTCTGGTCACACTGCTTTCGGAGCTTGAGTGGGATTCCATTTCGGAATCTGAGGGACTTGAACTAATGACAAATTCCATTTTGTACGATTGAATAAAGGATTTTTCAATATGAAATGATTTTTTGGCTATCGGATGGTATTCTAATTACATAGAATATCCATATATATAGAGTAAAATATTTCGTAGATTACGGAGGAATTTGCGGAATGTGTCCGGCAAAGTTTACAGTAATAGATACGATAAGATATGATTTAGCAGATACGCTAAGATATGAATTTTGTCTATACACTACTCACGCAATTAATGTAGCAAGACGTGTCTAGACTAATAATGATAAACAGGTAATTTTCTAAGAATGATAAGCAGATGATTTCCGACTAGAAATGATAAGTAAAACTTTTGACATGCAGAAACGGTCGAAGTCCAGACTCACTAATGCATCCTAAAGACTTATCAGTTAGACACACTAATGCAGACCTGGTTCACTAAGACCACCGCTCTGATACCAACTGAAAGGACCCGTTCATATACATTATAAACGATTCACAATAGTTGATTACATCGCGAGGTACTTGACCTCTATATGATACATTTTACAAACATTGCATTCGTTTTTAAAAGACAAACTTTCATTACATCGAGAGTTGACGGCATGCATACCATTTCTTAAAATATCGAACTATAATTGTCTTAATAATAATCTCAATGAACTCAACAACTCGAATGCAACGTCTTTTGAAATATGTCATGAATGACTCGAAGTAATATCTTTAAAATGAGCAAATGAACAACGAAAGATTTCTTTCATACCTGAGAATAAACATGCTTTAAAGTGTCAACCAAAAGGTTGGTGAGTTCATTAGTTTATCATAAATATTCATTTTCATCATTTTAATAGACCACAAGATTTTCATTTTCAGTTCTCATAAATAAACGTCCCATGCATAGAGACAAAATATCATTCATATGGATTGAACACCTGGTAACCGACATTAACAAGATGCATATAAGAATATCCCCTATCATTCCGGGAAATCCTTGGGACATGATATAAAACAACATCGAAGTACTAAAGCATCCGCTACAACGAATGGGGTTCATTAGGCCCAATAGATCTATCTTCAGGATTCGCGTCAATTAGTAGACTGGTTTACTAATTCTTAGGTTACCAAGCAAAAAGGGACATATTCGGCTTCGATCATTCAACCATATAATGTAGTTTCGATTACTTGTGTCTATTTTGTAAAAAAATTATAAAAGCAGCGCATGTATTTTCAGTCCCAAAAATATATATTGTAAAAGCATTTAAAAAGGGAGCAAATGAAACTCACCATACTGTATTTCGTAGTAAAAATACATATAACGTCATTGAACAAGTGCAAGGTTGGCCTCGGATTCACGAACCTAAATTAATTATATATATTTATATGTTGATCAATATTTGTCTAACAATTAAGGTCAAGTCATAGTGTACCACATTCCTAATGCTCGAGACTAATATGCAAAAATCAACAAAAGTCAATTTGACTTAAAATGATTTCCAAAATCTATACATGATTAATATATAGTTTAAATATCGTCGTTTTATATTTTTAAATATCTTTTAAAAGATTTATTAGAGTAAATAATATAATTCATTTATTAATAAATAAAACTTTATAAAAAAAATATACTTTTGTAAATCTTAAGTAATAAAATTTATAAAGTTTATTTAATATCATAAAGATAATATGATAGGTATTATTAAAGAAATTTTATTATATGTAGTAAAAATATGTTTGTATTACATATGTATTTGATAAAATAATATCTATAATAATAGTAAGTAAAAGTTGCATTATTTTGTAATAATAATTATTATTATTCTATTAATTAAAATATCAATATTTATAATTACTAAAATAAAATAATAATTCTAATTATGATAACATTAATATTTATGATACTTTTTAATATTATATTTTAAAATAATAATTCTATTTAAAATGATAATAATAATGATATTTTATAATAACAATGACATTTCTATTAAAATGATAATTTTTGTTAAAATGATAGTTTTTAATACTAACAATACTTTTAATAATAATAGTAATGATAAAAATAATAAGAATGATAATTTTATCTAAATCAATATCTTATAATATTTTAATTTCATCATGATACTCATACTCATTATTTCCTAATCGTTTCATTTAATAGCTTTTAATCGTCTTTTATATCGTGTTCATAATAATGATAATAATAGTAATCAAAATAATTAGGTGTTACTAATATTAGTTTTAATTACAATAATACTAATAATGATAATTACTATGATATTATTAACGATAATACTAATAACTATTTTAATGATAATAATAATAATAAAAATAATAACAATAACAATAACCATTTTTAAATAACGATATATATATATTAATAATGATAATAATAATAATAATAATAATAATAATAATAATAATAATAATAATAATAATAATAATAATAATAATTAGATAATAATAATAATTAGATAATAATAATAATAATAATAATAATACTAATTATAACTTTAACGATAATAACAATAGTAATAATAATAAAATAACAATTTTTAATGATAATTCCTTTTATTGATAATGATGATGATAATAATAATAATAATAATAATAATAATAATAATAATAATAATAATAATAATAATAATAATAATAATAATAATAATAATGTAAAACTAGAATGACGATAATAACGACGATAATAATAATCATTTTTAATAATAATACAAAAATTTAATTGACTATAACTTCAAATCCGTTCATTGAAACAATTCAATATCTAAATGAAAAGTTCTTAATTTTTCGCTAGCTTTCCAATGACATGCATATATTATACCTTATCTCAACCGCATACGTAACTAATTCAGGATTCAACATATCCTATCTAATGGCAATATCAAAAGTACAAGCATGCATAATCCTATATTCTCGAGCACTAGTCAGGGATACACTATTAATATATAAAAATTAAATTATGAGTACTCACGTATCAATATTGAGATTCAATATTGCAGGAAAAGTACGTAGACGCAACGGAGATGATAAACACTAGTTTGACTAACGAGCAATACTCCCGAACCATACCAATAACCTCCATAGCTATAACCCATAATTTCCTTAGCTCTATCCCGCTCGAAAAACAATTTCGAAATCACTCGAACAGCACTCCGTCGTAATATTTTATGTATACTAATAATATCTTGAAATAATACGGAGTAAATATATATATGTAAATCAATTGAGAGAGTTTAGAGAAAATATTTTCAAGTTTCTATGAAATAATGAAACCTATTGAATTCTATTTATAATAGATTTTTGAATTATTAAAGTGAATTATTAAAGTATGAATTATTAAAGTGAATTATTAAAGTATGAATTATTAAAGTGAATTATTAAAGTATGAATTATTAAAGTGAATTATTAAAGTATGAATTATTAAAGTGAATTATTAAAGTATGAATTATTAAAGTGAATTATTAAAGTATGAATTATTAAAGTGAATTATTAAAGTTAAAGTAAAGTAAAAATAAAGTAAATGTAAAGTTTAAGTATAGTAAAAATATAAAACTATGTACGTATAATACGCGTATAAATATATATAATATTAATTTATATCGTTATATATATTTAATAAAATAAAATATAAATATCGTTATCTTTATCATACTGGTTAACTAATGAGTTGTCAAAAGTGGTTCTAGATATTTATAAAAGTTATATACGTTTTAATAATAAAGTTCTTTTTAAACTGAAAACGTTTTTATACGTTTGAAACTAAATCAAATAAATATGATAATTTTGTTTTCCAAAACTAAATATATTTAAGAATTATTTGGTTTAAAGGTTAAAATAATAGAAATCGTTATATCATAAAACGTTTTAGAAAAGTATAATCATATATATTCATAATAGGTTTCAAGTCTTTAAATTACAGTCTGTTGGTGAAGTATGGGATAAAGTCCAAAGGTTAAATAAACGTATGAAATCATCTTAATGAAAAATGTCGAGTTACTTAATTTTTTGATATCTATTTCCTAAGTTATCTATATTCCCAAATTTCACTTTCACCCTAAATAATATGAAAGTTAACTAGTTAACACCTATATAGAAAATTGAACAGGAAACTCCACTAACCCTTGTCTAGTTCTCGTTAATTGACACATTTGTTCTTACTTATAAATCACTTTACCATTTTCCGAATGTTGTCAAAAAGAATAGATTTCTTAAATCACAGTGGACCTCATAACATAGACCCGTAATCATATTACAATGTATCTGATAATTCAACCATTTGATATTATCTTCTAATTCCATCGATAAACATATTGAAACAAATACGTTCGTTTAAAGTATTATACGTTTAATACTTTATTAATATTCTCAAGTTATAATATATATATATATATATACACATATATATACATATCTATTTATATATAACAGTTCGTGAATCGTCGGAATTTGGTCGAGGTTATAATGAATGTATGAACACAGTTTAAAATTCTTGAGATTTAACTTAACAAACTTTGCTTATCGTGTCAGAATAATATAAAGATAAAGTTTAAATTTGGTTGGAAATTTTTGGGTTGTCACAGTACCTACCCGTTAAAGAAATTTCGTCCCGAAATTTGAATGGGATGGTCATGGCTGACAATAAGTATGTTTTCATGACGTATACGAGTTGAAAATTAGAGTTTTATTATCATCAAGTAATATTGATAAAGCAATTTTATTTTTGTGAAGAGTATGAGTGAAGTTATCACAAAAGAATGAAATGAGTAAATGTACGTTATTTTTAACCAATGACATAGTCACAGTTGATTTCCAGAATTCAAGGAATTTAGAGAAAATCTTCGTAATAAGATTTGGTTCTTTGGTAATTAAGGAAGTTAGGATCCGCTTGATTAAATGCGATAATCTGTTTTGATTGCTCTGTCAGATATTTTACTATATATCTACCCCCTTCGTTTCCTTATTTCCACAACTCACACTTTTTATTCTTTCTCCCTCAGTTCATACTTTATAGCATTCGCTAATATGCTCCATCCAGTTCTGATTCTTGATATACTCCTAACTTTCATATCTGTCATTCTTCTTTTTCATCTGCCGCCGGAAGAATCTATTTACTTCTACTATACTCTTGGTTTTATAGTGTTTTTAGTTCTCCCGTGTCTTTATATTGCTATATGCATCGATATATATGGTTTGTAATTTCTGGGTTGTTGTTGAGTTTTATATATTCCCTTATATTTCGATGTCCTTGCTTCTGTCTTCTATAATCATTATCATCTCCAATTAATGCTCTCTTTTATTTGCTGCGATTTATATCCCAATTTCTGTTTCGGAGTTTTGTCCTTTCGTTTCTTCTTCTTACGAGTAAGTACCGCTTATAATGGTCCATAATTCGCAGATAAAATTTTTGGAATAAACATTGTTAATGTTCTAAGAAGGAAATCGTAATGGCACGATCTTGATTTGTCAAATTATCAGAATACCTCGGAAAAGATCGAATCATCAAGAAAATATTTTCTTGATATTTTTAGAGATTAAGTAGAATACATGAGTCGTATAACATGGCACATGATGATGTTATGATCTGTGAATCATCATGTTCCATTTAAAAACTCAGCATGACTTACTGTAATATAATCACGTTGATCAAGTGTCATTATATTTTACTAACTCATGCTTCAGCTCCCAACACTACTTCAAAAGTATTCCTATTTTAAACTCGAATGTTTCAGAATTTAGAAACAAAAATAGTTTCTTTTATGATGTAATACAGATAGCGCGAAGAGGTAAATGATTTCAGATAAGAATAATTATGAAAATATCTTCAGAAATATGGAGGATATTTATAATGAAAGATACGATGATATCTTAGAATTTCTAATATCAGAGGATGATGAAGAATATTTTCCGCATGGGTTTAGAGTCAGGAGCAAGGTATTCGTTAATGACTTCAGCAGGTACTGAATCATTTGGATTCCTTGAAGTCAGGTTCAGTCTTTGTTATTTGTCCACAGCCTCCTTCATACTTTGCTCAATCCGGTTTCCAGTTCCAAGACTTCTCTTTTTCTGCGCTTTACCAGCACACTTATTTATTATCATCAAACTTTTACTGTTAAAGTCGTTTATAGTTTTTGCTGCTTCATTAGCATTTTTCCATTTTCGGAGAACCAATTCGTAGTTCGGAGTATTTTTCAAAAACTTCACATTCAAATTAAGTCCAGAAGATAGACGTTATATATACACATATAACTGTTGGTGTAGACATGCTGCGGGATTTCAAAATACTAATTGCTAATTCCCGATGATTCGTATGACAATTCTCGTTACAAGATACGAATGATTAAATGATGGGGTTTCAGTAAATATAATGATTCTTCGGAAGGTCAAAGATCAGTGAAGTTGTGAATAAGTTTATTGCTAATGTGGTGGAACATGAAAGGTTCTCTGGTAACAAAAGGGTAATCATATATATCAAGATTATGATAAGGCTACTCCGAATGAAAAATCGAAGTTGTCTTGCTGGAGCTGTGATAGAATTTGCTACTTTGAAAAGGAATTGCAAAGTTATTTTTGCTAATAAATGCCAAAGGATCTGACACAGATATGTGTTGAATTATGACTTTGGTTTTGAGAGCTTTTTAAGTACATAACTGTGAGTAATATGTGGTTGGATCATCATCTCGATTGCTCATTATTTGAAATGTCTTCAGAAATTTTTTGAAGGGTTTGAACACAGATTGTAATCGTTAATATACATTTGATGTTCTAACACAATTTTGAAGTCAAAGTATAGCTCTGAAAGATGTAGGAATCTAAAAGTGATGGTACCGGTTATATCTCGAATTGAATTCTTAGGTTTCAAAATCAGAATATGTAATTGAGTTTGAATGAGTATGGTTGTTTTGATTTCTATAAAAGAATGTATATTATTGTGAAAGTAGGAAGTATAGTTGATAATTTGCTTAATTAGATTCGAAGAATGTTACATATTAATTGTGATTTTATATATCTATCGGTATTACCTACCCGTAAAAAAAAATTCACAATTAATATTTTGTACAAAAGAATTTTTTTTTTATTACTGTCTTTATGAAAATATATATGTATATATTCTCTTCAGATGTAACATAGATTTTAATGAGTTAATACTAAATTAAACTCATTTGATATACGGTTGGAACTAGAATTGAATAATCCCTTAAAGGCTTTAGAGATTACATAAGTATTTCTTCAATAATATTGAAATTATAAATTAATACTTCGTTATTTGTTGAGGCGTGATGTTGGTTTTTGTTAAATTCTTGTGAACTTCGCAAAGTACGAATGATGTTATCTGAAAAGTTTCGGGTACATCGATGATGAAAGTGTAAAATCAAATATATACTTGATTTATTATGAATTGAAATTTGTTTGAGACAGAGATTGTAGTTAACGATGGTTAAGTTGCGGCGAAGGCGTACATTATTGCATATTTGTAATATGAATTAACCGAGTAGTTAAGATTCACACACAATAGCTTAGCACGGAAATATTTATTTTTATTTCAAAATATATATATATATATATATATATATATATATATATATATATATATATATATATATATATATATATATATATATATATATATATATATATATACATATAATTTCTTCAGAGGAAATGAGTTAATTCTTCATAACTCATTGATAAAATATACGCGTTATTGATTCGTAATGATGTCTACAGTGATTCTTGAACTAACGGAGTTTGTGATGTTATATGTGTTGCTGATTCTGATGCTGACTGCACTGACGATGCTGGTGACGCTGACGGTACTGTTGATGATGTTGGTAAAACAAGTTTAGCTTGTTAACCACACACCATTATTATCAGGGTTTCTACTCTTCCTTCTATCATTTTGGTTCGCTTAACTGATTTATGATTTGGGCTAGATTAGATAATCTCTAAGACTTTAGAGATTACATAATCGCCGCAGAATGTTTCTCCAATGAAGTTATGAATTAATACTTCGTCAGTTATTGTTGTTGGTACTCCTGACTATCTATGGTGCGTATGACGTTGATGCTCGTAGGACAGATTGTGAAGAGGTTTACGACGCGGTTGTAGTTGGAGGTGGTAATGGTACTGTTGGCGTTGATGATGGTGGTACTGGTTATGCTGCTGGTGCTGCTGCTGGTGTTTGTAATCTTTGTACCATATTCTCCAAAGCCACTACCCGAGCGCGAAGCTCGTTGACTTCTTCTATTACACCGGGTTGATTGTCGGTTCGGACGAGCGGATAAATAAATTCTAGAGTTTGATGTAGTATATAATCGTGACGAGATACTCTAGAAATGAGAGAGAAAATGGTGTTTCAGATTGGTTCGCCGGTAAGTGCTGCAGGTTCTTCGTCAAGAGGGCAATGGGGTGGATGGAAGGGATCACCTTCTTCTTGTCTCCAATGATTGAGGAGCCTACGAACCCATCCCTAATTCATCCAGAATAGATGATGGCTAATTGGTTGATCCATTCCGGTCACACTGCTTTCGGAGCTTGAGTGGGATTCTATTTCGGAATCTGAGGGACTTGAACTAATGACAAATTCCATTTTGTACAATTGAACAAAGGATTTTTCAATATGAAATGATTTTTCGGCTATCGGATGGTATTCTAATTACATAGAATATCCATATATATAGAGTAAAAGCTTTCGTAGATTACGGAGGAATTTGCGGAATGAGTCAGGCAAAGTTTACAGTAATAGATACGATAAGATATGATTTAGCAGATACGCTAAGATATGAATTTTGTCTATACACTACTCATGCAATTAATGTAGCAAGACGTGTCTAGACTAATAATGATAAACAGGTAATTTTCTAAGAATGATAAGCAGATGATTTCCGACTAGAAATGATAAGCAAAACTTTTGACATGCAGACACGGTCGAAGTTCAGACTCACTAATGCATCCTAAAGACTTATCAGTTAGACACACTAATGCAGACCTGGTTCGCTAAGACCACTGCTCTGATACCAACTGAAAGGACCCGTTCATATACATTATAAATGATTCACAATAGTTGATTACATCGCGAGGTACTTGACCTCTATATGATACATTTTACAAACATTGCATTCGTTTTTAAAAGACAAACTTTCATTACATCGAGAGTTGACGGCATGCATACCGTTTCTTAAAATATCCAACTATAATTTTCTTAATAATAATCTCAATGAACTCAACAACTCGAATGCAACGTCTTTTGAAATATGTCATGAATGACTCCAAGTAATATCTTTAAAATGAGCAAATGCACAGCGAAAGATTTCTTTCATACCTGAGAATAAACATGTTTTAAAGTGTCAACCAAAAGGTTGGTGAGTTCATTAGTTTATCATAAATATTCATTTTCATCATTTTAATAGACCACAAGATTTTCATTTTCAGTTCTCATAAATAAACGTCCCATGCATAGAGACAAAATATCATTCATATGGATTGAATACCTAGTAACCGACATTAACCAGATGCATATAAGAATATCCCCTATCATTCCGGGAAATCCTTCGGACATGATATAAAATAACATCGAAGTACTAAAGCATCAGCTACAACGGATGGGGTTCGTTAGACCCAATAGATCTATCTTTAGGATTCGCGTCAATTAGTAGACTGGTTTACTAATTCTTAGGTTACCAAGCAAAAAGGGGCATATTCAGCTTCGATCATTCAACCATATAATGTAGTTTCGATTACTTGTGTCTATTTCGTAAAACATTTATAAAAGCAGCGCATGTATTCTCAGTCCTAAAAATATATATTGCAAAAGCATTTAAAAAGGGAGCAAATAAAACTCACCATACTGTATTTCGTAGTAAAAATACATATTACGTCATTGAACAAGTGCAAAGTTGGCCTCGGATTCACGAACCTAAATTAATTATATATATTTATATGTTGGTCAATATTTTTCTAACAATTAAGGTCAAGTCATAGTGTACCACATTCCTAATGCTCGAGACTAATATGCAAAAATCAACAAAAGTCAATTTGACTCAAAATGATTTCCAAAATCTATACATGATTAATATATAATTTAAATATCGTCGTTTTATATTTTTAAATATCTTTTAAAAGATTTATTAGAGTAAATAATATAATTCATTTATTAATAAATAAAACTTTATAAAAAAATATACTTTTATATATCTTAAGTAATAAAATTTATAAAGTTCATTTAATATCATAAAGATAATATGATAGGTATTATTAAAGAAATTTTATTATACGTAGTAAAAATATGTTTGTATCACATATGTATTTGATAAAATAATATCTATAATAATAGTAAGTAAAAGTTGCATTATTTTGTAATAATAATTATTATTATTCTATTAATTAAAATATCAATATTTATAATTACTAAAATAAAATAATAATTCTAATTATGATAACATTAATATTTATGATACTTTTTAATATTATCTTTTAAAATAATAATTCTATTTAAAATGATAATAATAATGATATTTTATAATAACAATGACATTTCTATTAAAATGATAATTTTTGTTAAAATGATAGTTTTTAATACTAACGATACTTTTAATAATAATAGTAATGATAAAAATAATAAGAACGATAATTTTATCTAAATCAATATCTTATAATATTTTAATTTTATCATGATACTCATACTCATTATTTCTTAATTGTTTCGTTTAATAGCTTTTTATCGTCTTTTATATCGTGTTCATAATAATGATAATAATAGTAATCAAAATAATTAGGTGTTACTAATATTAGTTTTAATTACAATAATACTAATAATGATAATTACTATGATATTATTAACGATAATACTAATAACTATTTTAATGATAATAATAATAATAATAACAATAACAATAACCATTTTTAAATAATGATATATATATTAATAATGATAATAATAATAATAATAATAATAATAATAATAATAATAATAATAATAATAATAATAATAATAATAATAATATTAATAATAATAATAATAATAATAATTAGATAATAATAATAATAATACTAATACTAATTATAACTTTAACGATAATAACGATAGTAATAATAATAAAAATAACAATTTTTAATGATAATTCCTTTTATTGATAATGATAATAATAATAATAATAATAATAATATAAAACTAGAACGATGATAATAACGACGATAATAATAATCATTTTTAATAATAATACAAAAATTCAATTGACTATAACTTCAAATCCGTTCATCGAAACCATTCGATATCTAAATGAAAAGTTCTTAATTTTTCGCTAGCTTTCCAACGACATGCATATCTTATACCTTATCTCAACCGCATACGTAACTAATTCAGGATTCAACATATCCTATCTAATGGCAATATCAAAAGTACAAGCATGCATAATCCTATATTCTCGAGCACTAGTCAGGGATACACTATTAATATATAAAAATTAAATTATGAGTACTCACGTATCAATATTGAGATTCAATATTGCAGGAAAAGTACGTAGACGCAACAGAGATGATAAACACTAGTTTGACTTACGAGCAATACTCCCGAACCATACCCATAACCTCCATAGCTATAACCCATAATTTCCTTAGCTCTATCCCGCTCGAAAAACAATTTTGAAATCACTCGGACAACACTCCGTCGTAATATTTTATGTATACTAATAATATCTTGAAATAATACGGAGTAAATATATATATATGTAAATCGATTGAGAGAGTTTAGAGAAAATATTTTCAAGTTTCTATGAAATAATGAAACATATTGAATTTTATTTATAATAGATTTTTGAATTATTAAAGTGAATTATTAAAGTATGAATTATTAAAGTGAATTATTAAAGTATGAATTATTAAAGTGAATTATTAAAGTATGAATTATTAAAGTGAATTATTAAAGTATGAATTATTAAAGTGAATTATTAAAGTAAATTATTAAAGTATGAATTATTAAAGTTAAAGTAAAGTAAAAATAAAGTAAGAGTAAAGTTTAAGTATAGTAAAAGTATAAAACTATATACGTATAATACGCGTATAAATATATATAATATTAATTTAAATCATTATATATATTTAATAAAATAAAATATAAATATCGTTATCTTTATCATACTGGTTAAGTAATGAGTTGTCAAAAGTGGTTCTAGATATTTATAAAATTTATATACGTTTTAATAATAAAGGTCTTTTTAAACTGAAAACGTTTTTGTACGTTTGAAACTAAATCAAATAAATATGATAATTTTATTTTCCAAAACTAAATATATTTAAGAATTATTTTGTTTAAAGGTTAAAATAATGGAAATCGTTATATCATAAAATATTTTAGAAAAGTAGAATCATATATATTCATAATAGGTTTCAAGTCTTTAAATTACAGTCTGTTGGTGAAGCATGGGATAAAGTCCAAAGGTTAAATAAATGTATGAAATCATCTTAATGAAAAATGTCGAGTTACTTAATTTTTCGATATCTATTTCCTAAGTTATCTATATTCCCAAATTTTACTTTCACCCTAAATAATATGAAAGTTAACTAGTTAACACCTATATAGGAAATTGAACAGGAAACTCCACTAACCCTTGTCTAGTTCTCGTTAATTGACACATTTGTTCTTACTTATAAATCACTATACCATTTTTCGAATGTTGTCAAAAAGAATAGATTTCTTAAATCACAGTGGACCTCATAACATAGACCCGTAATCATATTACAATGTATCTGATAATTCAATCATTTGATATTATCTTCTAATTCCATCGATAAACATATTGAAACAAATACGTTCGTTTAAAGTATTATACGTTTAATACTTTATTAATATTCTCAAGTTATAATATATATATATATATATATATATATATATATATATATATATATATATATATATATATATACATATATATACATATCTATTTATATATAACGGTTCGTGAATCGTCGGAATTTGGTCGAGGTTATAATGAATGTATGAACACAGTTTAAAATTCTTGAGATTTAACTTAACAAACTTTGCTTATCGTGTCAGAATAATATAAAGATAAAGTTTAAATTTGGTTGGAAATTTCCGGGTTGTCACATTTGTAATAATCATTAATATGCATATTATAATTGTATTGTAGATTATTATAATAATGTTTAATATATGTACTGAAATCTACTGTTGTGAACAATTTCGGAAAACAACGCGCGGAATATCTATACTAGTTATAACCAGTACTAATGTCTCAAATGAATATTTTAGTTTATTAAATTCAAGCTGTTTAAAGCCAATACGATCCAAATCCCAATATTTATTTTAATGTTATTAAAATATATAATAAAAATGAAAATGTTGAGATGCAATATGGTTTTCATTAAAAAAATTGAATTATATATCGAATCTAATTGATTAATTTAATTTAATATCATAAGCAGGCAACTTTTAATATATTTAAATAAAATAATATATTCAAAGAAGATATACCAACCCGTTCGTTGACAAAAAAGTAATAGACTAATCAGTAACAAAAGGCATTTTTAAATACAATACAGCTGTATTATATTTTTTATTTTTTCCAAAAAAACATCAAAAAATTTATAATGACCAGGGAATTCATCAAATAAAAAAACTTCCAAAGTACAACTCTAAAAGAATTGATACAAAACGTCATATCAACTAAACAAATTAACCTATCGAGAACTCACAACCCTACAACTAAGAACATACAAATAAGAATCTCTAAATAGCAATCATAAGCACAAGACAAACGAACCGCAAGTTCAAAGAAGCAAGCTCAAATATCTTTCTAGAATTTGGTGAATAGTTTCTAGTTCTGCGCCTTGCACCGGCCTCTTCATGTAATGTTTCTTTGGTTGTTCGGAATCTTAGGAATTTTTGGAATTTATAAGAATAGCGTCCACCTTTATGCCTCTAGTATTCTTCATTACCTCAATAAAAAAAATACTATAAGGCATAAGCTTAAGTAAACCACAATAAAAAAGGAAAGATGCATACATTACTAGCCATGTGAGTCGAAAATCTACTTTGACATGTCACTATATCCTTAAGACTAAATCTAGTGCAGCGTCAAAATGCAAGCGTGAGATGAGCTGGAATAACTTGACGACAAGTGACGGGATTAACCCGGCGTCAAAATCTAATGCCACAATGCGTCAGTTAGAATCTGACGATGGCTTGACGATGGCTTTGTCCAAAAAATAGCCAATGAATGTTTTTCATACTTTAATATTAATATATTTATGTTATTAATTTATTTTTTTCATACCCAATTTCCAATCAGATTTTACCACGTCACCCTCCAAATATTTGACACAAAAACTTGACATTTTTGGTTAACGGGGGTCAAATACAGTCACAGTCAAAAACTCACTTTTTCATCAAAAAGTGAACAATTTACCTCTGATGTCACCGCCGGGGTTAGGAATACCTCTGATTCCCCATTTATATTTGGAAAAGAAAACACAAAAATTATCTTCACGGTAAAGATTGAACTCGTTGTTACACCAATCTTCGGGGTGTCAAACTGTCAATATCAATCAAAATTTGTTGAGAATTGTAGAAAGCCTCTTATAACAACAAATTCAATCAATTTCTTTACCTCATCAATGAGAATGATGATAGTGTAGGTAACCTATACATGGCATTGAAACTCATACTCTAAAATTTGTGTAACACCCCGTTTTCTTCATACGTGTCTTGAGGTACTTATTTAATTGTTAGAACGTTTATAGTTCGCTCGTTTATGTGATGAAATGAAATAAAGTGTTAGTTGTTGTGAATATATATATATATATATATATATATATATATATATATATATGGTTGAGAATGTATGCATGTATAAGTATATGCATGGGTTTTAATAGTGTTAAGTCATTAAGAGACTTAATTACGAAGTTTAATATATATATATATATATATATATATATATATATATATATATATATATATATATATATATATATATATATATATATATATATATAAGAAGCGTGAACGAGGTGTACAAGTCGAATAAATCGATAGTTGCGTTAAGTTGACAAAATGGTCAGTTGTAGGCCATTGCCGCGCCGCGAGGTTCCTGGGCGCGCCGCGACACATAAAGAAAACCAAGATCAGGAGTGGGTTAAGACAGCTCGAAAATCTAGTGTATTGCTGCGCCGCGGCAATTGAGGTCGCTCCGCGACAAACCTGCAGATCTGATCCAAATTTCTGATTTAAAAAGAGTGGTTCAAGGGTATTTTCATCTTTTCGCGTTTGGATCAGATTTGTGGCTCAAATATCAACCACTTATCTCATTTAATTCATTTTCATTTCCCTTTTCTTTCCAATTTCTCTTCCAAAACACAAAACCCTTTTAGATTAAAAGTGAGATTCGAAGGTGAAGAGTTGTGATTCGATCTTTGAAGCAAATAGGAAATTTGTTCTCCTCGTTCATAGCTACGACTTGATAGTGTTGGTAAGTCTTAACTCCGTGTTTTGAGTTTTAGTTAATTTATGGCTAGGGTTTGGGTCATTTGAGGCTTGTAAGACCCATTTGGGGGTTAAATGGGTGAATTTGGATAATATTGATGTAAGAAAACCCTAATAGCTATAATCTAAGGTTTTGGTCTTATGAATTGAGATTTGTAAGTGTTAAATTGTGTTGTTAGTCACTAATACACTTGTAAATGATGAAAGATTTGTTAATGGGTTAAGTTTGACCAAAACTTGTAAGTCAACATGCTAAAATGGGTCAAAAGGGAAATGTTGACCTAGTTGGGTGAGATGGGTATGAAATACTCTAAGTTTGTGTTAGTTGGAATTAGTAGACTTTAATCACTAGCTTTTAGTGATTTATGACGAGTCATGGCCATTAATGGGCGGTTTTGGTGGATGTGAGTCATTTAATGCATTAGGTCATTAAATGCTCAAGAGTAAGTGTTGGTGGTTAATTCCACTAGTTTGTATGTTAATTAAATGCCCAATGTGATAGGTGCATTACATTGAAGGTTGCGAGCTTGATTTCCTAGTTCACCAAAGACGATAAGGTGAGTGGAGTAATTATACGTAGGTGTATATGGCGTATTTATTTGTGAATGTTATGGTATGAACCATCGAGCCGGTAGTGCCATAACATGTATGTGTCGAGTGTCAAAGTGTGAACCATTGAGCCGGTAGCACTATAAAATTATGATGTGAACCATCGAGCCGGTAGCATCAAGTGTGAACCATCGAGCCGGTAGCACTATAAAATTATGATGTGAACCACGAGCCGGTAGCATCAAAGTGTGAACCACGAGCCGGTAGCACTATAAAACAAAGTGTGAACCATCGAGCCGGTAGCACTATAAAAGAGTATGACTCAAATGCGTATGGTGTGAACCATCGAGCCGGTAGCACCATAACGTTTATGGTTAACCATATGGGGGTTTGTTGATTGTTTAGCATATTATATATATATATTGTGTTGAGTATATGCTAATGCGGTTTTGTGATATTGTACAACTTGTTAGTATTACGAGTATGATGACATGCTTTTTGAGTTACAAGTTTGTATACGGTATTGTGTAAGTGGTTGCATGTAAGTAGGTTATATATGTATACGTATAACTATTGCACTCACTAAGCTTTAGCTTACCCTCTCGTTGTTTACATTTTTAGGTGCGAACACGGAGAAAGGGAAAAGGGATTATTGGGTATTAGATTCCCATGATGTTTGCTAGTTGAAGCTTTTGGAAGACGACCTAATGTTTTGGGTAGTTTAGCCCCAAACCATGATCGGGTGTAGTTTGAATTAAAACTATCATTTTAAATGGGTCGAACTTGTAGTACATTTGATTAATGGCCTTAGTGCCTTTTGTAAACGTTAAACTTGTTGTACGTTTTAATGGGTTGTATGGAATGGTTTATATCATTCCAATGGCACATTAATGATTGTTACAAAAAAAAAAAAATTATCCGGTTGAATACGGGTTGGGTTGTTTCAAGTGGTATCAGAGCATGGTCTAAGGGATTTAGGCTACTTGAGATAGGTGCCTAGACTTAGACTTTATTGTGTATGCGCTTAATGCAGGACTTGTAGGAGACGGGTCGGACCGGGATGGGTTAGTGCTTAGGTTTATGTGAACTAACCTTGCACTAATTATTTTTGTGTTGTGTTGCAAACATCAAGCGAGATGGGCGTTGTACTAGCAAGTTAATGCGACGTGCTCGCGTAACAATGATTAGCTACCATTGTTACGAGCGCAAATCGTGTCAAACAAGCAACATACGACGAATATCAAGCAAGATGGGGCGGTGTGGTATTTATGCATGTCATTCTCGTTTGTTCCGTTGTTTAACCTATTCCGTTTTATAGAATGAAGATGAGAAACGGACACGAAACTAATGACGGAGGTACCAGTGAAGATGCCGAGTTCACGGCCAAAGTTGAGGCCATCATTAAAAAGTAAAGAGCGGAATTTCTTGATGATGTCCGAAAGGTTTTTCAAGAATCAGTTGATGGGCAAGTAACCGAGTTAATAAACGAGCGAATGAATACCGCAATCGAAGAGGCATTAGAAGCTAGAATAATTCATCATCGAGGCGAAGGGGGTGATGGTAATGGTCGATATGGGAGGCGAGACTTCCATTACAAAAATTTCAAGGATGCTCAACCTCCTATGTTTAATGGAGTGAGAGATCCATTGAAAAGCACATGTTGGATCTCCGACATCGAGGGGGCTTTCCGTACCACCGAATGTCCTCCCGAGAAGAAGACGAGATACGGTTCTAGTATGTTTCGTGAAGAGGCTAAGTTGTGGTGGGACGATAAAATTAAGTTTTATGGTGAAGAGCAATGCATGAGCTTGACGTGGGAAGAGTTCAAAAGGGAATTTTTCAAAGAATACCGAACTCCTTCCGACCTTGATAAAATCTGGGACGAGTTGCACAATTTGCGACAAGGTTCAATGGACTTGGTTACCCTCAAGTCGACCTTTTTGGCAAAGAATCATTTTTGCCCGGAGTATGTTGGTGATGATCACAAGTTGATGCTAGATTTTTATCGTACACTAAGCGATGAGTTAAAGCGTAAGATTAGTCGGGGAATGGCTAAGTCTTTTGAGGAATTGTTTGAGTTAGCCCGGGGCTTCGAACCGGAAGTCCCAAAGCAAAGCGATTTCTCTTTCTCTAAGAGAAAATTTGAAGGTTCGAGTCATTCGAACTTTTCGAACAAAAAGAGCAAGAAGGGTTCCGAAAGTGCTAATAGTGTGAAGAAGGGTGGTTCTTTGAGTTATGGACCCACGTGTTTCAATTGTAATCAAAGGGGGAACTTGGCCCGTGATTGTACCAAGGCGCCGAGCAAACTTACTTGTTATAATTGTGGTAAAGAAGGGCACCGAAGGCCGGAGTATCCCGATTTGAACACCGATCATGTTAAGAAGTTGGAGAAGGCGGCGGGTACGGCTCGAGGACGTAATTATTTAATGACCCATGATGAGGCCAAGCAATCCAACGAAGTTGTCTCAGGTACTTTCATGGTTAACTCTAATCCGGCAAGGATCCTATTTGATAGCGGTGCTAATTTATCGTTTGTTTCTCCAAAATTTGTGCCTAAACTAAATAAGCCACTAGCTAAGTTAAGTCATCCGGTAGAAGTTGAAATAGCGGATGGTAAGACGGTGCTATGGGTTGATGTTTGTAATGATTGTGATATTGTGTTCGGTCCCGAAACGTTTAAAATTGATCTCATTCCGATGACTTTGGGTAAGTTTGATGTTGTCGTTGGTATGGATTGGCTCGATCGTTATAGAGCCGATATTGCATGCCACGAAAAGTCTATTAGGGTAAAGACCCCAAGTGGGGGAGAACTAATTATTCATGGAGAGAGACGGAGAAGACTTGTGCCGATATGCACTCTTGCACGGGCACGTCGTTTTCTTAATAGTGGTAGTATGGCTTTTTTTGCACATGTAGTTGATACTCGTGAAGAGCCACCATCCATTCATGAAATTCCGGTGGTTAGTGAATTCGAAGACGTTTTTCTGGACGAATTACCGGGTGTTCCGGCGGAAAGACAAGTTGAATTTCGCATTGAGTTGGTTCCGGGTGCTACTCCCATTGCTAAAACTCCTTATCGTTTAGCGCCGACCGAAATGCAAGAATTGTTAAATCAAACCCAAGAGTTACTTGAGAAGGGTTTTATTCGACCGAGTGCTTCCCCATGAGGCGCTCCGGTTTTATTCGTGAAAAAGAAGGACGGTAGTATGCGGATGTGCATCGATTAGCGGGAGTTGAATAAAGTGACGATAAAGAATCGTTATCCATTGCCTCAGATTGGAGATTTGTTTAACCAACTCCAAGGTGCAACTTATTTCTCTAAGATCGACCTACGGTCCGGCTATCACCAAATGCGGGTCCGTGAGGAAGATATTGAAAAAACGGCCTTTCGAACACGTTACGAGCATTTTGAGTTTGTAGTTATGCCTTTTGGTCTTACGAATGCACCGGCGGCATTCATGGATCTTATGAACCGAGTGTGCCAACCTATGTTGGACAAGTCGGTAATTGTGTTCATTGACGACATACTTGTCTATTCGAAGAGTATGAAGGAACATGAACATCATTTGTGTGGTGTGTTGAAGACGTTGCGGAAGGAGAAGTTGTATGCAAAATTCTCCAAATGTGAATTTTAGCTAAGGGAAGTTCAATTCCTTGGCCATATTGTGAACAAAGATGGTATTCAAGTAGATCCGGGGAATATTGAGACGGTGAAAAGTTGGGAACGACCGACTACGCCTACGGAAATTCGAAGTTTTCTCGGATTGGCCGGTTATTACCGTCGGTTTATCCAAGACTTTTCTAAGATCGCTTCTCCATTGACGAAATCGACGAGAAAGAACACGAGATTTAATTGGGAAAACGAGCAAGAAATTTCTTTTCAATTGTTAAAAGAGAAGTTATGTCAAGCTCCGGTGTTAGTATTGCCGGAAGGGGTAGAAGACATGACGGTTTATTGTGATGCTTCTTTAAATGGGATCGGTTGTGTTCTAATGCAACGAGGTAAAGTCATCGCTTATGCCTCTCGACAATTAAAGGAACACGAAACGAGATATCCGACTCATGATCTTGAGTTGGCGGCGGTTGTTCATGCGTTGAAAATTTGGCGCCATTATTTGTATGGTGTCAAGTGTACGATTTATTCGGATCACAAGAGCCTAAAACATCTTTTTGATCAACGAGATTTGAATTATCATCAACGTAGATGGATGGATGTGGTAAAAGATTATGATTGTGAAATACTTTATCATCCGGGCAAGGCGAATGTGGTCGCGGATGCGTTAAGTCGAAAAAGTCAACATCCGGCGATACGAGTAGGATCGTTACACATGATTATTACGAACGATTTCCTTGTAAAGCTTGGTGAGATTCAAATTGAAGCTTATGTTAATAATAAGAATGAAGAACGAATCGTGGGCAAACGGAGTCTATTACCTTAGGCCCGCATGGTTTGTTATCCTTTCAAGGACGGGTGTGGGTGCCTAAAATGGGTGATAATCGACGAATGCTACTTGATGAAGCGCATAAGTCAAAGTATTCCATTCATCCGGGCGCAACGAAAATGTATCTTGATTTAAGAAAGGAGTATTGGTGGCCGGGCATGAAACGTGATGTTGTTAAGTATGTTGAACAATGCGTCACGCGTTTGCAAGTTAAGGCCGAACACCAAAATCCGTATGGTAAGTTACAACCGTTAGAAATCCCGAAATGGAAATGGTTACCATGGATTTCATTACAAAGTTACCAAAGGCGGCGAGAACACAATTTGATTCGATTTGGGTGATAGTAGATCGACTGACAAAAAGTGCTTTGTTTCTTCCCATTCGGGAAGCGATATCATCGGAGACTTTGGCTAAATTGTTTATCAAGGAAGTGATATCGAGGCATGGGGTTCCTATATCTATTATTTCGGATCGAGATACCCGTTTCACATCTCAGTTTTGGGAAAAGTTTCATGAAGATATGGGATACACAATTGAAATTGAGCACGGCGTACCATCCTCAAACGGACAGTCAAACCGAACGTACGAATAAAACATTGGAGGATATGTTGCGGGCGTGTATTATCGATTTCGGTGGTAGTTGGGATGAGCACTTACCTTTGGTGGAATTCTAATACAACAATAGCTACCATGCTAGTATTGGAATGCCACTGTATGAGATGCTTTATGGGCGTCGATGTTGAACTCCTATATGTTGGGGTGAAGTGGGACAAAGAGAAATCGGGAGCACCGATTTGGTTTTAGAGACGAATAGCAAGATTGATATGATTCGGGCTCATTTGAAAAAGGCTCAAGATAGACAAAAGTCATATGCCGACAAACGAAGGCGACCGATTGAATTCCAAGAAGGCGACATGGTGATGCTTAAAGTTTCGCCATGGAAAGGTGTTATTCGGTTTCGAAAACGAGGAAAGTTAGCTCCTCGGTTTATTGGTCCTTTTAAGATTTTAGCTCGTGTTGGTGAAGTTGCGTATCGTTTGGGATTACCCGAAGAGCTTGCGGGGATCCATAATACATTTCATGTTTTCCATCTCCGTAAGTGTCTTGCGGATGATTCTGCATGGGTACCATTAGACGAGATGGAGCTAAACAACAAGTTAGAGTATGTTGAGAAGCCGATTGCTATACTCGATGAAAAGGTAAAGAGGTTGAGACATAAAGAGGTGAGAACTTTTAAAGTTCAATGGATTCATAGTAAAGGTTCCGAGTTTACATGGGAACCCGAAGAGTTTGTATTGGTGTATCTTCCGGCTTGTCATGCGGCTTGGATCGCGAGGACGCGCTCCGATTCAAGTGGGGGAGAGTTGTAACACCCCGTTTTCTTCATACGTGTCTTGAGGTACTTATTTAATCGTTAGAACGTTTATAGTTCGCTCGTTTATGTGATGAAATGAAATAAAGTGTTAGTTGTTGTGAATATATATATATATATATATATATATATATATATATATATATATATATATATATATATATATATATATGGTTGAGAATGTATGCATATATAAGTATATGCATGGGTTTTAATAGTGTTAAGTCATTGAGAGACTTAAATACGAAGTTTAAATATATATATAGGAAGCGTGAACGAGGTGTACAAGTCGAATAAATCGATAGTTGCGTTAAGTTGTCAAAATGGTCAGTTGTAGGCCATTTTCGCGCCGCGAGGTTCCTGGGCGCGCCGCGACACATAAAGCAAACCAAGATCAGGAGTGGGTTAAGACAGCTCGAAAATCTAGTGTATTGCCGCGCCGCGGCAATTGAGGTCGCGCCGCGACAAACCTGCAGATCTGATCCGAATTTCTGATTTAAAAAGGAGTGGTTCAAGGGTATTTTCATCTTTTCGCGTTTGGATCAGATTTGTGGCTCAAATATCAACCACTTATCTCATTTAATTCATTTTCATTTCCCTTTTCTTTCCAATTTCTCTTCCAAAACACAAAACCCTTTTAGATTAAAAGTGAGATTCGAAGGTGAAGACTTGTGATTCGATCTTTGGAGCAAATAGGAAATTTGTTCTCCTCGTTCATAGCTACGACTTGATAGTGTTGGTAAGTCTTAACTCTGTGTTTTGAGTTTTAGTTAATTTATGGCTAGGGTTTGGGTCATTTGAGGCTTGAAAGACCCATTTGGGGGTTAAATGGGTGAATTTGGGTAATATTGATGTAAGAAAACCCTAATAGTTATAATCTAAGGTTTTGGTCTTATGAATTAAGATTTGTAAGTGTTAAATTGTGTTGTTAGTCACTAAT
Source organism: Rutidosis leptorrhynchoides (assembly GCF_046630445.1). Lineage (NCBI taxonomy): Eukaryota > Viridiplantae > Streptophyta > Magnoliopsida > Asterales > Asteraceae > Rutidosis > Rutidosis leptorrhynchoides. The sequence continues at coordinate 23,189,638 of NC_092333.1, forward strand.
ACACTTGTAAATGATGAAAGATTTGTTAATGGGTTAAGTTTGACTAAAACTTGTAAGTCAACATGCTAAAATGGGTCAAAAGGGAAATGTTGACCTAGTTGGGTGAGATGGGTATGAAATACTCTAAGTTTGTGTGTGTTAGAATTAGTAGACTTTAATCACTAGCTTTTAGTGATTTATGACGAGTCATGGCCATTAATGGGCGGTTTTGGTGGATTTGAGTCATTTAATGTATTAAGTCATTAAATGCTCAAGAGTAAGTGTTAGTGGTTAATTCCACTAGTTTGTATGTTAATTAAATGCATAATGTGATAGGTGCATTACATTGAAGGTTGCGAGCTTGATTTCCTAGTTCACCAAAGACGATAAGGTGAGTGGAGTAATTATACGTAGGTGTATATGGCGTATTTATTTGTAAATGTTATGGTATGAACCATCGAGCCGGTAGTGCCATAACATGTATGTGTCGAGTGTCAAAGTGTGAACCATCGAGCCGGTAGCACTATAAAATTATGATGTGAACCATCGAGCCGGTAGCATCAAGTGTGAACCATCGAGCCGGTAGCACTATAAAATTATGATGTGAACCACGAGCCGGTAGCATCAAAGTGTGAACCACGAGCCGGTAGCACTATAAAACAAAGTGTGAACCATCGAGCCGGTAGCACTATAAAAGAGTATGACTCAAATGCGTATGGTGTGAACCATCGAGCCGGTAGCACCATAGCGTTTATGGTTAACCATATGGGGGTTTGTTGATTGTTTAGCATATTATATATATATATATATATATATATATATATATATATATATATATATATATATATATATATATATATATATATATATATATATATATATATATATATATATATATATATATATATATATTGTGTTGAGTATATGCTAATGCGGTTTTGTGATATTGTACAACTTGTTAGTATTACGAGTATGATGACATGTTTTTTGAGTTACAAGTTTATATACGGTATTGTGTAAGTGGTTGCATGTAAGTAGGTTATATATGTATACGTATAACTATTGCACTCACTAAGCTTTAGCTTACCCTCTCGTTGTTTACATTTTTAGGTGCGAACACGGAGAAAGGAAAAGGGGTTATTGGGCATTAGATTCCTATGATGTTTGCTAGTTGAAGCTTTTGGAAGACGACCTAATGTTTTGGGTAGTTTAGCCCCAAACCATGCTCGGGTGTAGTTTGGATTAAAACTATCATTTTAAATGGGTCGAACTTGTAGTACATTTGATTAATGGCCTTAGTGCCTTTTATAAACATTAAACTTGTTGTACGTTTTAATGGGTTGTATGGAATGGTTTATATCAATCCAATGGCACATTAATGATTGTTACCAAAAAAAATATATATATATATTTATCCGGTTGAATACGGGTTGGGTTGTTTCAATTTGGGTCAACTAGGTCAAGCTTCCGGATCAATTTGGTCTTGAGAAATTAAGCCCGACAATCTAAATTAAAACTTAAAAAAATGTCCAATGAGTTTCCCTCCAACCTATTGGATGTTATACAAAGTATAAACATGTCAAGTGGGTATCAATTCTTAAAGTTCAATAAATATAGATTTAATGTGTAGCGACCCCGACAAATCGTCAAGTGACGGCGTCGGCTACGTGGGTCCCATTACCTGATTATAAGTCTTTAAGATAACGTTTGACCAAAATATGTCGCCTTCATTTCAAAATAAAGATTGTTTCAAAGTTTACAAGAATTGTTCAACCAAAAGTTAAGTTACAACGTTATAAGTACGATTGAAATCTAGGCGACACGGTTTAAAGTAAAGTCAAAAGACGCTCCATGAAATGCATGTATACTCGACATCGGATGCAAGTATCAAATAGTTAGCGGAAGCATGTTTCACATATCGTGCATGACCTGAGAAAAACATAGAAATCTGTCAACGAAAACGTTGGTGAAATCATAGGTTTAAGTAAGTAAGTACAAGTGAACCACAAGATTTGCATCAATGAAATAATAGTAATACATTCCAAAAGTTTGTTTCACGAGCACCCAATTATCAAAGCTTAACATTCCTTCCATTGTATACCCCATCACTTAGTGCTAGAACAAACACTGATTCTCGAAAATATATTCCATCCGTAGACGGTAGCGAACCGTCAAGGATGAGGGTTGTCAACCCATATGGCCATATAACATAAGTTCTCGCTTACACCCGGCAAGTGTAACTAATGATAATCGAATTGAGGATTTTGTTCTAAACTCGTATGTAGAATGTTTGTTTTCCCGTTCTTGTGTTCACTTAGTTCAAAAGAATCGTTTATGTTTTCTCATCCCAAATATAAGTTCAAAAAGAGTAAAAGTGGGACTATGATCTCACCTCGAGTGCACGAGTATAAAAGTACTTCAACAAGTAAACGTGTGCATGAAAGTTGCTTAGCCTTGACCTAAACAAGTAAGTTATATCAATTAACCGGTTACGACACAAGGTCGGGTGAAATGTGTTCAATTAGTCCTATGGCTCGTTACGACTCGAATAGTATAGCATGTGAATCACGTTGTCAAGTTTCATGCAAGAATCAAGTATAAAAGCATGTTAGAACGATTGTAATAAAGTTTGAGTTGACATTTCAAAACCTTACCATTAGAAAGGAAATCTTATTACGTTTCCAACGATATTTGATTCATCGAAAACGGAGTTACGGTCAAAAAGTTATGGCCAAAACAAGTTTGCTGAAGTTCGGATGAAACAGGCAATTGTCACGGCGCGACAAATTGCTCCGCGGCGCGACAAATGCCTATGTTGAAGGTCAGAAAGCTTGAAAAACATGTTCTAAAATCACCCTTTGGGCCACGGCGCGACAAATTTCTCCGCGGCGCGACAATGGCCGTGGCCTGGTCCCTGGCCTGTTTCACTTGTTCAAGGCTTGGTAAAATTTCAAACAAACGCAAAACTCAAACCGTAAACAATTAGGAAGCGTATCTTATACCGTTGGAAAGCTCTTTTGACAAGGAACACAACTAAACATGTTTCATCAAACAAAAACAACATTTTCCATAACCAATTTCTCGTCAAGTGATCGTTTAAAAGTCCATTTTCAAAGTTTCAAGTTCATCAATTGCATTTTAAGTTTCGGGAATCCAATTTACACATACGATATGCCGTTTCGAAGGTAATTAAGCATACATTACAACTAATCACTAACAATTAACATTCCATGGCATTCAAGCATCAAAAGTTCATGTCAAGAACTATCAAACCCTAGTCAAACATCACAAAATCAATATTCATGTTTTTGAAGTTTTCTTAATCAACCTACGCATCAAAACGAAGCTAGTGATACTAGTAACACAATTAAAACATGCACTTTAACAATCTAACAACATTAACTCATCCAAAATCAAGGATTAAGCAAACCCATTTCAAGTTCATGCTAGTTACTCCAAAAACAACAAATCGAGCAAACCAAACATATATTCATGTTAGACTTGAGCCATAGACACTAACTAACACCATTTCAAATCAAAAACACGAATTTAGAGAAATCTAGAGTTTTAGAAATGTTACCCAAACGAGATGAAGTTGGTATCAAATTGTAGAGGATGAAGAGAGGATTCCAAATATGTAATTTGTTTTGTTGTAAGCCTCCTAAATCGAATTTAGATGATGAATGATTGAATTTGGTGTTGTGTGTGTGTGTTCTTGCTAGAGAGAAAGAGAGATGAGGGAGATGGATGGAAATGGATGGAGGAGGTGAAGTGGTTGACTAGTTGACCTAGTCACCACTTTGCCCACTTGTCAACTTAAGTCCCTCATGTTTGTAGTCGGGTGCGGGAATTAACCAAACGAATATTTTTAAAACGCTCGAGTAAACGGGTGATGTCAAAATTAAATAGCGGGAATATAATGAACGTTACTCACGGAAACTATTAATTTAAATACGAAAGATTATGTTTTAAAAAAAAGACGGTGTTAAAATTAAATTTAACGAAAAAACGCAGGATGTTACATTATCCACACCTCAAAAGAAATTTCGTCCCGAAATTTAGTTGGAAGTAGTAGTTGTTGAATCTTCCTCGAGATCTTGCGTTGCCAATTCTACGAGTGAGGGAGAAGTACGTTCTAGGGTATTTCAACGAATTTTGACGGTCGGGATCATACGATGTTTTAAGGTTTGGCTTCACGATTTATGGTTTCAACCGGTCCTCCTAGGAAGTGAGGGTTATCGTCGATAGTGAGTTCATCAAAGGAGATAACAAGTTCTCGTTTCGCAAAACACGTCTTTGAGTTGATACATCGAATGTAGGATAAACGGAGACCCAAAATGAGTCGGAAAAGTCTAAACGGCTAGCGACGGGTCCAAAACACCCCAAGAATTTAAAGGATCAAAATATCGCGGATTTAGCTTCCTACGTTTCCCGAAACGGATTGCACCTTTCCAAGGTGCGACTCTTAACGTGACGCGGTTTCCCACGTGGAATTTGAAATGTTTACGTCTAACATCGGCGTAGCTCTTGGTGATTACGAGTCGCGTAGGGTTTTACCTGAATATGAATAAATTTTCTCGGTTGCTCATGAACAACCTCGGCCCCGGTGAATTGATCATCGTTTACTTGGTTCGACAAGGGAGAATGACGTTTCCGGTCACATGTGGTTTCAAAAGGAGTGACGTTAAAACTTGAATGAAAATCATTGTAGTACGAGGATTCGGTTAAAGGAAAATACTTTTCTCAAGTAAATTTGAAGTTGGTAATACAAACTTGTATTATGGTTTCCAAGGTTTAAATCACATGTTTGTTCGGTCCGTCGGGTTGTGGATGGTACGCGGTACTCATGTCTAAACGCGGTCCCGAGGCTTCTTGTAAAACTAGAAGTGAAACGAGTATTTCGATACGGGATAATTAACAAAGATACACCGTGTTGGAATAGAATCTCTTAAGATATGTTTGAACGAGTCAGTTAGGGTTCGAAAAAAAAATGTTCGTTAGGACTATTCACCCTCGTGGCGAATACTTATGTAATATGAGGAGTTTCTCTATCCATGGAGAAATGTTACAAGGAGTTTCTTTAAACGGAAATGCGAACGGTAAAGATAGTAGTGAAATGAGGACTTAGAATAGGATGAGTTTACATCTCGAGGTTGCCATAACGTGCCTCTAGTTGTCAAAAGTTGAAGTCTGAAAGAGAAACGAGGTAGTACACGTAGTTGTATAGTTCGGGGTTGAATAATAGTTGACCGATTATCAGAAACACAAGGGCGTTACGTCAAAGAAGAGTGAAGTATCGTTGGATTGTGTGTTATCTTAAATCCCAGTAATATCAGACGGTGACGGTGAAATAACAGAGGTAGGTAGTGTGGTACGGGATGACGAGAAAATTGATCGGATCCACAATTTAGTATTCGAATTCTTCGTGCAAAATAACGAATTTTAGTTATGTTGATTTTTGAGACGAGAGAGTATGCCTTTCGGCGTTCAAGTAGAAATATTTCCATGTTTGAGTTCCATCTAGTGCTATACGCATTTAGCTAGGAAGGTTGGTGTGAAGAATCACATTCAAGGCTCAGACATGAAGAGGTTTAAAGTTTTCCTTAGTGAGTTAACGAGTTTAAAAGTCGTGTAACACGAGAAAAGTCAGGAATGAATCTTCGGTAAAAATAGACGAGATCTAGGATTTTACGAATACAAGTCTGAGTTGAGAGAGTTTCATGATTACGTGTGGCTTGATTTCGAGATTGATTGTAATGCCTTGACCATTAACATCATGGTCTAGAAAATTTGACTTCGTTTAACAGAAATTCTCACTCGGAGAATTTGGTATAGAGTTGCTCTTTTCTCAAAAGTTCGAGACTAAGATGGTGATGTTGTTCGTTTTCCTTCTTTACTTGAATGAGTTAAGATGTCATCTATAAATACGATAACAGATTTGTCTAGATAAGTTTGCATACGTGGTTTAGGAGGTTCATGAATACGGACAGAGTCCTAAATAAATCAAACGGTACTAAGAGAGTTTTACAACTAACGTTGCGAGTTCGGAAAGTGGCTTAGGAGACATCGTCTCACTTAACCCCCAATTGATGATAACCGGAACGGAGTTCGATTTGGGACATACGGGATTCGTGCAAATAATCATGAGGTCATGGATGCGAGGGAGAGGGTATCGGTTTCCAACCGAAAATTACTCAGTTCACAATAATCTATACAAGATGATGGGGAAACTTTTTTTTTTTTTTTTTTTTTTTTTTTTAACGAATAGGTTCCGAGCTCCCTAGTTCTATAGGTGTCAAGTCAAAAGTCTTAACGTATTTCCTCCAATAAAATTTATAGGCACACAATATTTTTCCGTAGGTCACTTAAATCGTCTAAGTAGTATCTGGGGGAAAGAGGTGGAATATAAAGAGCACGAGTCAAATCCTTGGTTATAAAACGTCTAGCGGTAATCGAATCGAACAAGTATGAAATATACGGTTTGTTGTGAAGAAACGTACCCGTTACTAGTCCATCGTCGTTCCGGGCATCCTTGGTGTCGATGTCGAAGGTTCAACGGCGTGCGTTGGGGTTGATTTTCTTATTTGGGCACACATTCCTAAAATGACCCAGTTGGCCACATTCGAAGCAAGCACCCGTTCTGTGTGCGTTGGGCATCTTTCGAGCGACGGGTCCTTGGCGCCGGTGGCGAAACCTGCCACCTCCTTCAAAGTGATGCTTGTGGCATTCGTCACAAAAAGGCAGTTTTCCGGCATAGCCTTTCTTGTCGTTGGAGGTAAAAGGCTTCTTGGCGAGGTTGTTGTGGTTGTGGTTGCTTGATTGAGAGGCTTCCCATGTTCTTTTATTGCCGCTCGATTGGTTCTCGACCATTGGTGCCGGCGTTTCCGTTTCATTTGCCGTGTCTAAAGTATGGCGGGCCATTGTTAAAGCCTCTTGTAGGTTAGTGGGTTGAGATGTCATTACCTTGTGTTGAATGTTCTTAGGGAGGCCATCCATGTAAAGTTCGACTCTTAGGGATTTGGGAGTCATGAGATTTGGACACATCGAGACTAGTTCGGTAAACCGTTGATTATAAGCTTCGAGGTCATTTCCGACCGTTTTTAAATTCCTTAGACCCTGTTCGAGCCTTCGAGTCTCGTTGCGCGGGAAGTATTCGGTGATCATTCTTTCTCTTAATTCGGTCCAAGAGAGTGTGTGGGCTTCATCGCTTCCCACCAATTGTACATACGTGTTCCACCACGAGAGAGCAATCCCGGTGAAGGTGAGGGTGGAAAACTTGACCTTATCTTGGTCTCGACAACCGCTTGTGTTAAAAACGGTCTCCATTTGTTCAAACCATCGGGTGAGAGTAACCGGTCCTCCGGTTCCATCGAAAGTGGGAGGATTGTACTTCATGAAGTTCTTGTAGGAGCAACCTTCGATTGAATTACCGGCTCCATGATTGTTGTTGTTAGAAAAGTGATCGGCCACGGCCGTACCCACGACGGTGGTTATCATTCGTTGAAGAGCTTGTTCTAGAGTTTCGAGAGGAGTATTGTGTTGACCTTGGTGAGCCATTGTTCCTTCATGAGACAAGAATATCGTTGGTTAGTATTTTCAACAATACCAACCGGAGTATGGAAATAGGATAGAGAGGAAATTTTTCCTTGACTCGCCTTAAATTCTTTACGTCATAATGTCGGAACGTCCATGTGAATCACCGTAATATAATCCCGGAAATTATATTACCCTGATTCTCATGTGCATTTAACATTACTTCATAAAGTCAAGGTGGCGCATCAACAAAATTTATCAACGTAAGATCAAGATCGAATACGAGTTAGATATGATAGAAGAGTTCGAGTATAAATGCACAATTAGTCAAATAATTCCTACTTCAGTCTATATGCTGGTTGTAGTCTAGATTCACCTATGTACCCTATGACTCGGGGTGGACACAAATGAACTCTAAATCCCTACAACCAAGGCTCTGATACCAACTGTAGCGACCCCGACAAATCGTCAAGTGACGGCGTCGGCTACGTGGGTCCCATTACCTGATTATAAGTCTTTAAGATAACGTTTGACCAAAATATGTCGCCTTCATTTCAAAATAAAGATTGTTTCAAAGTTTACAAGAATTGTTCAACCAAAAGTTAAGTTACAACGTTATAAGTACGATTGAAATCTAGGCGACACGGTTTAAAGTAAAGTCAAAAGACGCTCCATGAAATGCATGTATACTCGACATCGGATGCAAGTATCAAATAGTTAGCGGAAGCATGTTTCACATATCGTGCATGACCTGAGAAAAACATAGAAATCTGTCAACGAAAACGTTGGTGAAATCATAGGTTTAAGTAAGTAAGTACAAGTGAACCACAAGATTTGCATCAATGAAATAATAGTACTACATTCCAAAAGTTTGTTTCACGAGCACCCAATTATCAAAGCTTAACATTCCTTCCATTGTATACCCCATCACTTAGTGCTAGAACAAACACTGATTCTCGAAAATATATTCCATCCGTAGACGGTAGCGAACCGTCAAGGATGAGGGTTGTCAACCCATATGGCCATATAACATAAGTTCTCGCTTACACCCGGCAAGTGTAACTAATGATAATCGAATTGAGGATTTTGTTCTAAACTCGTATGTAGAATGTTTGTTTTCCCGTTCTTGTGTTCACTTAGTTCAAAAGAATCGTTTATGTTTTCTCATCCCAAATATAAGTTCAAAAAGAGTAAAAGTGGGACTATGATCTCACCTCGAGTGCACGAGTATAAAAGTACTTCAACAAGTAAACGTGTGCATGAAAGTTGCTTAGCCTTGACCTAAACAAGTAAGTTATATCAATTAACCGGTTACGACACAAGGTCGGGTGAAATGTGTTCAATTAGTCCTATGGCTCGTTACGACTCGAATAGTATAGCATGTGAATCACGTTGTCAAGTTTCATGCAAGAATCAAGTATAAAAGCATGTTAGAACGATTGTAATAAAGTTTGAGTTGACATTTCAAAACCTTACCATTAGAAAGGAAATCTTATTACGTTTCCAACGATATTTGATTCATCGAAAACGGAGTTACGGTCAAAAAGTTATGGCCAAAACAAGTTTGCTGAAGTTCGGATGAAACAGGCAATTGTCACGGCGCGACAAATTGCTCCGCGGCGCGACAAATGCCTATGTTGAAGGTCAGAAAGCTTGAAAAACATGTTCTAAAATCACCCTTTGGGCCACGGCGCGACAAATTTCTCCGCGGCGCGACAATGGCCGTGGCCTGGTCCCTGGCCTGTTTCACTTGTTCAAGGCTTGGTAAAATTTCAAACAAACGCAAAACTCAAACCGTAAACAATTAGGAAGCGTATCTTATACCGTTGGAAAGCTCTTTTGACAAGGAACACAACTAAACATGTTTCATCAAACAAAAACAACATTTTCCATAACCGATTTCTCGTCAAGTGATCGTTTAAAAGTCCATTTTCAAAGTTTCAAGTTCATCAATTGCATTTTAAGTTTCGGGAATCCAATTTACACATACGATATGCCGTTTCGAAGGTAATTAAGCATACATTACAACTAATCACTAACAATTAACATTCCATGGCATTCAAGCATCAAAAGTTCATGTCAAGAACTATCAAACCCTAGTCAAACATCACAAAATCAATATTCATGTTTTTGAAGTTTTCTTAATCAACCTACGCATCAAAACGAAGCTAGTGATACTAGTAACACAATTAAAACATGCACTTTAACAATCTAACAACATTAACTCATCCAAAATCAAGGATTAAGCAAACCCATTTCAAGTTCATGCTAGTTACTCCAAAAACAACAAATCGAGCAAACCAAACATATATTCATGTTAGACTTGAGCCATAGACACTAACTAACACCATTTCAAATCAAAAACACGAATTTAGAGAAATCTAGAGTTTTAGAAATGTTACCCAAACGAGATGAAGTTGGTATCAAATTGTAGAGGATGAAGAGAGGATTCCAAATATGTAATTTGTTTTGTTGTAAGCCTCCTAAATCGAATTTAGATGATGAATGATTGAATTTGGTGTTGTGTGTGTGTGTTCTTGCTAGAGAGAAAGAGAGATGAGGGAGATGGATGGAAATGGATGGAGGAGGTGAAGTGGTTGACTAGTTGACCTAGTCACCACTTTGCCCACTTGTCAACTTAAGTCCCTCATGTTTGTAGTCGGGTGCGGGAATTAACCAAACGAATATTTTTAAAACGCTCGAGTAAACGGGTGATGTCAAAATTAAATAGCGGGAATATAATGAACGTTACTCACGGAAACTATTAATTTAAATACGAAAGATTATGTTTTAAAAAAAAAAGACGGTGTTAAAATTAAATTTAACGGAAAAACGCAGGATGTTACATAATGGGTCTTATGAATGGGTCAAATGAGTCGATCATAAAGAACATAACAAGTTTCATCCATCAAACGTAATCATAAATGTAAAATCAAATGTAAAAGTCTATACGTAAAATGTAAAGATAAACACAACAACAACAACAACAACAACAACAACAACAACAACAACAACGACGACGACGACAACAACAACAATAACAACAACAAAACCCAATACCACATAAGTGGTGTATGGGGAGGTGAGATGTAGACAATCCTTCCCCTATCGGAGAATAAAGACAAGTCATTTCTCCACCCAGAGTGAAAACACTCTCAAAAGTAGAGAAAGTCATCCCTCTCTCTATTCGACGGATAGAGAGATTGCTTCCGAGTGGACCTCCGGCCAATAAGTAGGAAAAAAGTTTTAAAAATATTAAATTAAATTTAAAATAAAATTGAGACGCCATGAAAATGGTAAAAGGTATGACCCGTAAAAGGTAATCATAAATGTAACAAAATATGACCCATTTGGACCCATTTGACATATGACCCGTTACCCAACCCGACCCATTTGGACCCTTTAAAAATCTGTAACGTTTGACCCATGACCCATTTTAACCCAAAACTGTTTTGACCCGTTAGCCTAACCGATCTAACTTGACCCGTTTTCCAGGTAAAGGTAACATCGTGGTGACAACAAATGAGGGTAAACACATGTGAAACCTGGTGAGTCTGGCAAAGAACATAAGAACATCTTCTGGTATATATCAAAGTATATGCAAGTAAAGAATAACACGAACCTTCTTTATAACATAATAATAGATATCGGATCCAAACGTGAAACGTGTACAGTCGTGGTTGTCGGGGGTAACTTGCATATGGTATATCTCAAAGCTCGTATGATTAACTCACGAAAACAGAAATTTGAATATACTATGGCACGGGTAGCCTAATAATTTGAATAATTATGTATCAAAATCAATATTATCCTTAGAGCACGAGGTGTCTGTAGTTCATTTCGGTGTCAATTTTCAGTGTCCAAAATGGACCTTGAGATTGACTGACTGTGTTATGAGTGAGAGTGTCCACAGTGTCCATTTCAGTATCCATTTTTATTTTTAAATTTTTTTTTAATATTAATTATTGTTTAATAATTAAATTAACTATATTAATTTAATTAAAAAAAAACATAAAATACACAATAATTAAGTTAAATTAAATTAAAAGAAAAAAAGGCCCTACAATTATATTACCCACTCACCACTCACCACTCCCACTCTACCTACCCTCATTATCTTCTTCCTTCTTTATTTCTCAGCAAAAATTCTTACAAATAATAAAACAGCAAAAGAAAAAAAAAGGAAATTAAGCATTAGAAAAACAAAAAAAAAGAAAAGGAAAAAGAAAAGGGACGGACAGTGAGATCAGCGTGGGTGGCTCGACATTGAGATTCGACGGCGGCCGCGACGGTGGACCGGTGTCGGGCGACGCCGGTCTTCGGCGTCGATTTGCAATCGACGGTGAGGGAGAACCCTGGACACCTAGTGCTCTAAACATGGACTATCAAAAGGACAACATGCCAATCCCCATATGTTAATTTTGGATCAAAAAAGTAAAAATTCAACCTCGTATATACAAACCTTCGAAATATATATGAGGCCTTAACAATGAAATGCTAGGCTAAAAGTGAAATAGTAGAGTACTCGTTTTCTTACCGTCCTCGCGAATGAAAATACAATGATGGGGGCGTGGAATATAGTAGTTGTTCGATACGCCCGCTAAGACAACAATCATTTTGGTGCTCGTCAAGTCAGCAAAGGGAACGTGCCACAACTATACAACAAATAGTGTAATTGTGTGCGCATATGTAGAAAATCATGACGTAATCATTTCAATGCAATCAAGATTATTGCTACATAAATTTATCATTATGTTAATGCATTATATAACTGATTAAACTAAGTTTAAAAAAATAATACCATTGCTTCGATTACTTACCAACATTAATCTGTAAGTAATACAGAGAGAGTACTTTATAACTTAATAAATCTAACATTACTAATATTTTAATTTTAATGATGTTGTGATACCGAATGGCTGAAGAAATGTTGATGGAAAATAGCATATGCTGGTTAGTACTGAAAAGTAAGTGTTCATAAAAAAGTATGCCTTAAACTGATATGGCCTTCTGTTTCTCGCTAGTCAACATGACTAGCAGACCCAATGACACATTACAGAATTATGTCTTATTTAGTTTACATCGGTTAACATTTTGAAAACGAAGAAAAATCATAAAATCCCAATTGGTCATTAAGTACATATTTAATGTTTAATTAATTAGCTGATACGATACTCTTGGAACGATCTCCCAGCGCAACATTAATCCCAGGCCTTGAGAACACAATCTTCAAATAGTCAAAAAGGCAATGCATCAGTGATTTATTTACCCTCCTATATATGCTTTTATGAAGGCCCAAAATTCATATATATTAAGTACCTGGTAGTTCCCAATTGACTCGGTCTTAAACCCTGCAGCAGCATAATCAAAATAGTACTCCCAAGTACGGATGAATTGTTGGTTAAAGCCCAAGGCAAGGATTTTGCTAGGATGACATAAATATATAAATAAATAGATAAATAAGCATTCGTCGCACGAGATGCATGATATATACACGCCACATTAATAGCACAAGAGATATGATATGTTCTTACCTTTGGTTTTTTATAAAGTTTTCCCTCCAAACCCTGAGTGTTTGGTAATAATGTGATCCTATCGTTTCCGCATGATCCACACTGCAATTATAAGCATTTGACGTGATATTACATGACATGAAAAAATTCGTGTGATACAGTGATCGATCGTGAAATAATTTTGGAAGTTACCAGAGGCGTGATGATGCAGCCATGGCGGTTGTTAATCTGTTAAGTGAAGGTAGGCACATTCCTGGAAATATGTACTCTTTAATAAATCCCGGGCTACGCCTAAACTCATCATACTTTGCATCTTGGACAGAGGTGAACTAAATATATTTCAAAGAAAAATTGAAATTTTAAATTAGTAGAACCTTTAAGGATGGACTTTAATATATATGTAACATACCTGCAAGACAAGAATACCATCTTGTGCCAATAACGATTCACAGCAGCCAAAAAATTCTTCATAGTATACATGACCAACATGTTCTATCGCTTCGCTGAAAATAATCAAGCATTGCATGTGTAATAAAACTGTAATGATCTGAAGCAGTCATAGAAAAAGTAAACGATGTAACTCACCAAGATATAATTCTGTCATATTTATTAGTTTTCGGCAATTTCCTATAGTCACATAGTAGAAACGTTATTTGTTCCTGAAAAATCAAGTACGATAAACAATTTTGAACAAGGGTGAGAAATAAGCTTATGGCTTTTTCAAGGTGATTCCAAAATAACATTTGCTATAAAAGCATAATATATAATATATTATGATCAGGGACGAAACTAGAGTGGGGCATGGGGCAGCACCTGCCCCACTGGATTTTGAAATTTTTAAGGTTAAATTTTTGGATTTTTTTTATTTTGCCCCCAACCCAACAGTCCATCAAAAGCTTCCATCTTTTTCATTGTTGGACTATTTACTTTGAATAAAAAGGTAGTATTTTGCCAAAAAGCCTTCATATTTTGCCCCCTAACCCAAAAGCCCATGACCCAAAAGGTTGTATTTTGCCCAAAAGCCTCCATATTTTGCCCCCAACCCAAAATGTAGTATTTTTTCATGGAATAATGAAAGAAAAAAAATTACTGAATGTGAACACTTTAAAAAAAAAAAAAAACGCCCTGGTGAAAAACATTCCTAGTTCCGCCACTGATGATTATATTATACTTCATCTTTTAGTTTATTAATTTATTAACTCTATTATGGTAAATCAAGCATTAGAAAGAAAGAAAAAAAAATACCTGCAGGCCAGCTTCCTTCACTTTTGCTTCTGCATATACGAGTTGCTCTTTTGAGAGGGTAATGCCTGTGTATTTACATCCAGTTTGTTTGACTATTTCAATTGCTAAGTTTCCCCAACCAAATCCTATCTCCAGAACCTCATGGTTCTTATCAACTCTTGCCTACACATAATTTAATTTTCAGCGAACAACTTAAACCCTCCTTTGATTAACTAATGACATCATGATGTAACATTGATTAAATAATGAAGACATCATATGATGTATGTAATCACTCACTTTCTCAATCAAGATGTCGGTTTTTCTCATCTGTGCTGTTTTTAAGTCTTCATCCTCACTCTATTTGAAGTTCCACGAACAATGAGCGAGTTACATAGGCTTCCTTAAATATGAAACAAGCAAGAAATGACATAAATGAAAGTGAAATTTGAAACATCTACCTTGAATATGGCACAAGAATATGTCATCGTCTCATCCAAGAAGAGAGAAAATAGTTCATTACTCTAAAATGCAAAACGAAATGCATTTAGTTAGTTAAATGTATCGTATCGGAGGAAATACTTTTATATGTATAGAAGTTAATACGAAAAAAAGATGTACACATGCCAGGTCATAGTGGCGAGATATGTTCCTACGTGCTTGCGTAAGAGTGTTTTGCCTCAAAACATGATTATATGAGTACTTTGCAGATGCTATTAGAGCTGTTGTGAACAGTGGTGTCCACCAACCTCTGACGTATATACAATCAATTTTTAATTAGTCTTGTGAACAACATATGATGCGTATATGAAAGATAATGTTACCTTTTGTTAGTCTGTGAGGCATTATCTTTCAAATCACCATTAAGAATCAAAATCTGGAAATTGATAAGATGAGAAAGTTAATTAATAATCATGCAAAACAATCGATCTAGCATTTACTCTGTCGGATTAATATCTTATGATAGGTTTTCTTCTCAAGGTTTTCAGGTAGTTTTAATCCAGGTAACCTACAAATTAAACGACGACTCTCTTTCAATGGTGGATTCAACATTAACCAACCCATCGATATCATCATATCAATCTGGGTTATCAGGCTAACAGACCGGAGAGTTAAATCATGATATCCTTAAACCCGACATAATTGCACTCAAGGATGTATTTACCCTTCGGTAGATAATAGTCACTTGAAACCTTGAACGTAATTACCGTAATCATGTCCAGAAGACCACATGTTGTATCAGTAAAGGAGAACTCTCCATTTATGTACGCATCAGCAAGGCCTAAATCAGCTTGTGTAACAATCTGCAAAACAAAACAAAATGTGAAATGACTACTATATATAACAAGGAGATTCATGTTCATAAATTTTGTAAGTGAAAATGAAATGTAGAAATACTATAGTAATGCAGAGCATTGACCTTCCAGTAGAATTGGGGACTGTGAATTCTTAGACAAACTTTTAAGGGGCACTTCTTCTTAATTCCTTCAAAGGTGAACATTGTGCCACCTTGTTCCAGTAAACTATAACATATAGAATGATTAGTCATTAGTAACAAATATATCATATAGTAGCATTATGTTAGAATTGTTAAATGGACCTCTTAAGAGTTGTTACACGAAAGCAACTTACATAATAGTGCCCATAGCAATATAATTTTGAAGGAATCCAACAAGGAAGGCTCGTGCACCATTTTCCATCAGGGAAAGTACCATATGTCTAGGATTGTTAAGAATTTCGCAACTCTTATCATACATTCCATTTGCTGCAACCATCCCCGCCTTCACTCGGCCCTCGCAGAATCCATAACCTATATAAATAAATAAGAGTCACAAAGTTAACAAGTAAAAAGAGAGCAATATCGCCAACCAGTGTTAGTCCAGCTACATATTAGGTTTATATGTGTGTGATTTTGTATATGGTATGTGGAGACCATAAATTAGTTAGGTTCTTAAGTGAGTAAATAAGAAGAAAAGTACTTTGGTATGGTCCACAGAACCAAATTCCTCTATTCCCTTGAATGAGATGAAGTTCATTAGAAGCCTTTGATGATGCAACCGACGGAACTGGTCGTTCTGTTTTCCACTTCCGCAAGATACTTTCTGGTTTTCGGGATGGGTTATGAGTAACCAGAAAAGGTAGCCCCTTATCATCAATATTCTGCATTTGAATAACGGTATTCATAAGTCAGATACTTAAAACTCCAACTTTAATATTCTGCATTCAAATTCAAATAAATGAATAGTTGACAGAATAAAAATATAAAAACAGAGTTCATGACGCACCTGGAGCACATTTAACCAGTATGTTAAGCATACTTTATTATCTCCAGTTCCAACAAAATTTAATGCACTCCATGTGGTCTGGTTTCGCGGCATTAGACTAACGTCACGATGTAGATATACATCACTGTCAAAAAAGAGTTATTATGCATTCAGTTTTATAAAAAATAAGGAAAAACCTTACATGTATGCGTAGTATAGTAGAAGAATACACACATATATATACCTGTATACATAATTAAAAGCCCCAAGAATTCTTTTTTCTTCATATGTAGCTTGTTCCCCCAACATTCTAAGAGTATCAGGGACATCTGCATCTATTATGCATCCAGAATACTTTTCTTGAGATCCATCTTCGCACACTATTAGGCAACCTGACACTCAAAACAATGCACGTGATCGTGTTTTGATATAAACTACAGAAATTAACTAATTCTTGCACATTTTCTGGGACACATTCCCATATATTTTAAAAAATGTGAAAAATCATAATAATAAAAAATCCAAACGCTGGGGACTGACTAATCGTCTTCATATCAATTAAAACCATATGTTGCTTTATATATGAATATGAAAAATATATGAGAAATATTATATACCATCATCAAGTTTCGAGACTGATTGAACAGCACAACCCGTTATTACTTGGCAGCCTCTAGATTGCAGTTCATTTTTGATCTGGTATATAAACATTCTATTATATACTGGAGTATATAATTTAACTTTGAACTAGAAGAGAGTTTATTAAATAACATAAAAAGTTAAAAGTTAAATAATATTCACCTTTTCAATGTAACTTTGTGAACCACCCCTAACAGTAAGCCATTGAAGCCCGTTGAAAAGCTAACACAATCACACAAGTAAGACGATGATAATTGTAACTGTTCGTATATAACAGCAGTGGAAAAAAAGGAATAAAACATGTATGCATATATAAAGAGATGAGTACTTGAAATAGATGGTGATCTCGGATATATGAGAGACAAGTAAACGCAGATAGTCTTAACACTGCTTCTGCAGGGCATGAGAAGAGTGCAGAGCATATCGGAACCTGCAATATAGATTTATGTGCATCACATACTTTCAACATAAACTCGTTTGGTTACATACGTATAAGCAAAAAGTGCGAGAACTGACAGAAATTTTTTGTTTTCTTACAAGATAAGAGTTTATAAATAATTCCGAATAACCATGTGACCGAGTGATATCCCACAGTGTTTCATTGAAACCAATGTCCTTGTTGTTCTCAGCCTCTTCAAGGTACCTATATATTTATATATATAATGGTTTACAACATTACAACGTCACAAATAATCATTGTAAGCTATTCCTTACAATCATACATGTAATAAAGTTAATATTTGGTCTTGTATACGGCATGTCTAGTACTAGTACAGTAGTACCTAATGACATCATTTTTGAATTTCGTAAATTCGCGGAGCATCCTCAAGAAGAAAGGATTTAGTGCATTCAGATTTTGAGCGAACACACTAGATAAACCATTTCGAGTACCCCATTCGAATCCATTGCCCTTGTCTAAGCTAAATGAGAATGACATGTCAGAGATTTCGACATCAACTCCGAGCATCTCAATGAATTCCATCGTGTTGGGACATGTGACCTGCATATTAATTGATTGATCATACGTACATATGATAGAAAGCTCAAGGGACAAACTATCTAAAACATGAAGTTGATATATACATTAAATTTTTATTTGCATGTAATGATGATAAGTAAATTGTAAATGAAGTTTAAAATAGAAACTGGAGAAATATGCATTTTGTGAGCAGGTAAGCGAGTAATTTTACTACTGTTCATACAACGTGAATGAGTCTGATATAAAATTGACCCTTTCAGAGACATGAATATTGACTAATTGCTCTCCCGTGCATTTACAGTTATTGCATATGTAAACAAAGTAGATAAATACTTACAACGGGTTACACAGGGCAAATATTGTATTATTGTTCGATTTTTTTCTGCTACAACGACTCGCCGGAATTGGTGACGGCCGGTGCATTTCCGGATCTGGTGAATCAACAAGTGTAACCGCTGCCACCATCGCTGGAAGATCTATTCCAGATCTTAGTTTTTTATCAGTTGATTATAATTAAAGATGAAGGTAGTTGTGAGTTGTAACTTTGTGTGTGTGTGTTTAGCGGAGTTTGTTTTCTGGGTTTTCATCAAGCAAGAAACCCAATACTATGATTTTAGTAGCTGACTAGCTGGATGAAGACGAAGGGTATTTAAGTCATTTTCTAGCACTTAACAAAGATACTGTATTTAACTAGTAGTGGATGGAAGGATCCGATATAGCAAATTAGAAACTACGAGGACACACAAAATGGAGAAGTGGAATTTTTCCCGAAAATGAAGAAAAAATCTATATAATGCTTATAAATTGTCAATATGTCATAAAACTATCATTTCCTTGTAAAAAAAAAAAATTAAAAAAAAAATTAGAAAAAAGAAGAGGCCATGTGATGATGTCATAAACATTTTGTATTGAATTATTTTTTAAGATGTTTTATTAATAAAAAAGATTAAAAAAATAGGAAAAAAAACTAATAAGGGTTAATGGAAGCTTATTTTAAATTCTTATGAGAATGGAGGGCTGAATATAGCGAGTTTAGCATCGCTTAATCTTGCTTTAATTTATAAGTGGAGGTGGAGATTTGTAAACAACAAAGGTGCTTTATGGGCCAAGGTTTTATCGGCTATTCATGGTCCGTGTGTTGGCGGTAATATTAGCTCGAACAGACAATCTAATGGGGTATAGGCTGCTATTTGTAAGTGTGTTAATGCTGCTCATTCCTCTAGTATTATTTCACCTTCATTGATGCATATTAAGTTGCAAAATGGTTCTCATACTAGTTTTTGGTTCGACCCATGGATTGATGGAACCACTCTTGCCTCTAAATTTCCTCGCCTCCTTGCGTTGGATACAAAACATCATTGTACAGTGGCTGACCGTTGCAACAATGGTTCTTGGGAGTGGTTTTGGAGACGTGATATTCGAGGAGGTATTGAACAATCGAGTTTTATTTCCCTTAGAGGAGGTATTGAACAATCGAGTTTTATTTCCCTTATGAGCTTCATGAACTCGATCAACCTTTCTAACAAGGATGATAATTGGATTTGGGATGGTTCTAGTCATCATGTTTACTCCGTAGCCGAATCAAGAAAGATTATTGACTCGCACTCCATTGCTCACTAAAATTGGCCCACGAGTTGGGTCTCGGTGTTCCCCCTGAAAACAAACATTTTTATCTGGCGCTTTCGGATGAACCGTCTTGCTACAAAAGATAATCTTCAAAGGAAAGGTATAGCTCTTCCCAATGTTAAATGTATATGGTGTGATGATCATGAGGAATCGGCGATACACGTCTTCTTTAGGTGCAATATAAGTATTCAAAATTTGGACTTGCATTGCTTCATGGGTCGACATTACTATTCCTTCTTGGAGCTCTCTGGATGACTTCTGGATTTGGCTAGACGCTTTATCGTTCCAAGGTAAGAAGCTCCTTGTTCTAAAAAGCATTATGTACTCTACTATTTGGAACATTTGACGTCTTAGAAACAGCTACACCTTCAATGACAAAAGCTTCCGGATCACGAACGTGTTGGACAATATCATTGTTACTTCATTTTTTAGGCTTTTTTCTAGATATAAAAAATCTAGAATTAATTGGTCCATTTGGTTACAAAATACTTTGGACTCTTTGTAATTTTTGATCTTTCCTAGCGCTTTGCTAGTTTTTATATAATTTTTCTGCCGTTTCAAAAAAAAAAATAAGGGTTAAAAAAAATACGGGGTATTAAAAACAAGCCAAAAGCCTTACACCTTAAAAAAAATTGAGCTTTCTCTGTATACACACTCTTTTCTCTTTTCAAGATTGAGCTTTCTTACGCACGCTTTCTCCTCTAAAATTCAAAATTCACGAAATATTCATCATCTGCAATTCTATCACCATCGCCTAATCAAAATAAACCCTAAAAAAACAATCAGATCACCATCGCCTAAACCACGGGATTTTAAAGGGTTACGGTCGACTGATTTTTATCGATTGATATAATCATTTACCTATTACAGTAGAAATTAGGGTTTTAATTGCTTCAGGGCGATGGAAAAATTTAAGGGTTTTAATGGATTTAATCGATTGATATCTTAAAGTATAGCAGAAGTTGTGTACAGTTTGACTTTAAAATTGCTTGAAATAATTGATAAGGGGATCTAACTTAAAGTATGCAGAAGTTGGGTTCATTGTGCACATTATGACTTCAAAATTGCTTGATATAATAATCCATAGACATGGTTTGACAATGGTATATCTGTTTATTGTTTCTTAACATCCAGTTTAACACATTTGGTTGTGTTTTATAAATGTACCTTAATGATCTTAAAGTATTTTAATTACTATTGTATACCTACTGTTATGTGTCATATCATGTTGTACTTTTTGATCTCCCGAACAAGCTCTACTTTAATTTTGTCTCGATTTGGTTAATATATAATAATAGGTTTGTACTATAATCTGATCAGGACATGTTGTTTGAACTTAAATGTACTCCGTATTATCTTTTGAATCCGATTAGTGTATATTTTATTACTACTGAAGGTATAAAATTTCGATAAGTTCTATGATTCTATTAATAAAATGGGTTATATATACAGTAAGTAAACTTTGGGTGACTTTGGACCTGTTCAACCCAGTTATTGATAGGTTGCTGGGTCAATTTAGAATGTCGAAAATGGGTTGAAATTACCACTTGAGCTGTATTAATGAATTTTTGCAGTTTTGTTGCAGTCTAATTGCGATATTGAGAGTACTTGGTCAACTATGATTGTGTGATTTTGATGACAACTGACTCTATAAGTCAACAAAATGATAAAAATTGTGTGGATTTGGTTAATCTGTTGCTGATCAAAAGGTTGACTTCAAAAAGATTAAAAGTGATTAGGGGTACATGGAAGTGAATAAGGGGCATAACCTGATATTATCTTAACATATAATTCAACTTAAGCATTTTCCATGTGGAACACATTGGTTCTAGGGACAAGACGTCTTTAAGGTATGGTTAAAAAAAGTTCTTTTGGATATAGTGATGTGGTAAACAAATCTGAAATTTCAGAAGCCATGTTGATGGAAATTGAGGTACTTTAGTTTATTTGTAGATCTATCGAGCATTACTTTTTACATCAAACTTTACATGTCATAATGGTTGGAAATGGTTATGATATTTGATAATTTAAGTGAAAGAGGGAATAGCCTGAGTTGGGTATTTGATTTGAATATTATGGAAAATGAGAAGATTGAGTTATTAATAGATAAGAAAACCCGCAAGCATAAATTGGACTGACTCTACATATAAGTTTGACTTCCTCAGGTTAAACTAAAATTTTCAAGCAAAAACAAAATGAAGATGGTAGCTATCAAGCAATTTTGAAGTCAAACTGTGCACAATGAACCTTTTTGATATGAACAGAACAAAATATATGCCAGTCGCTACATTGATTTGGGATTGTATAACTTCATTGCTACATACGGCGTAGTTGTTATTAGGTACACCTTCTATTTTGTCTAAATATATGCTGTTGGAGTAGCGAATGTTTAGGTGGTAAATTGGGTGGAGCAGATAAAAGATGAAAATGGGGCGGAACCACCCAACCCACGGGCACTTAACCATTGTCACTTCTTTTGTTATGCAAGTAAATGATACGACTAAGATGATTACTATAGTTTCAATAATTTAAATATGGTCTTATTTCTTTTTTCTCATTTCCGTTATTGATTTAAATTGTTACTAGGCTTGAAGACTATTTGAGAAGCATTATTTGTGCCATTGATGATTGAAGGATCCAACAAAGGGGTGATCAAAATCTCAATCATTACATGTAGAAAGCCTGAATTAGTAGTGCCACACTGTCAATATAACACCCCGATAAGTATTTTTTCCCTGTCTTTTATATATTTATATATTTAATATTTGGTACTAAATATAAATGCACAACAGGTTTGTTCATATAACAACCCTCATATTTCCATGCCTGAATTGACTAATTTGACTATAGGGTTGTTATCCATACGTAATATATAATTAAATTCGACGTTGATCAAATATTTATTTTTAGTCGACACGTTCTGTTAACTAAAGTTTACACTAATTATATAAAATAACTTTAGTTAATATTAATGTGTATTATATTTAAAACTATATGTAACATAATTATTAATTAAATGATAAATTATTTTAATCATTATATATATTTTTAGCTTATAAAAACAATAAAAATAAAAAGAAATAAGATTTTTTTTATAAATTAAATAATGAGCCCATGAATTTTGACTAAATATTTTCAAAAATAAAAACTTATTAAAAACATTTTTAACATGTTTTTATAATTTTGTCAAAATTGGCACCTTTATTTTATTATTTTTTTTTCTTTTCACCAACCATTTTTTACCTATAAATACATAGCTCCTCATTCATTTTTTCTTGCCAAACACAAAAACTTAAGTTATTCTCTCAAAATCTTGAAGAAAATTTGAGGTACTTTATATTTTTATTAATTTTTTTCAATATTGTCATTTATATTTATATTTATTGTATATTCTTTGTAAAATTCGAAATTAATTATGTTTATATGTTATAATTTATGTTATAATTAGTATTATAAGTGTTATGATTCATAAAAATAATTTTGATAATTTATGGAATATTATTTATAATTAAATACGAATTATGTAGTGTTTAAAAGTAAAAACAATGTAAAATTCGTAATAAATACTTTTAACCAAAAATAAAATATATATAATTTTTTCTGAGTTTTTAAAACTTATATAGATCTGAAAAAATTATAAAAATAATTACTTGGGTCGAATTGGTATTTATTATATAATTAAACTCTATTATTATGTAATTCGAAGGTAAATTAAGAATAAATATAAAATAATAAAAAAATATTTTTTAAAATATTTTTCTACAGGTTATTAGACTGATAGAAACTTATAAAAATTATAAAAATAATTATTTGGGTTTATTTAGTAATTATGTAGAATTAAAATTGTTTTGTGAATACATTAAGGGTAAAAACAAAAATAAATACAAAAATATAATAAAAACGTTTTCTTAAATTTTTCTACTAATCTATATGATTAAGACTATAAAAATTATGTATGTAATTTTTAGATATTTGATTTATTATTTAGACATTTTTGAATAATGTTCGATTAATAAAACACTATTATTTTTGAAGTAATTTAGGTATTTATTTAAAGGTAATTATATTTAATATATATAAGACATACTAAGGTATAATAACTAAATATTAAATAAAACTTAGGTTATATTATCACATATATAATTATTAAGTACATTAATAATTCGTTGTGTGTATACACCTAAAGTGAAGGTTAATCAAAGATAATGAATAATTCAAGTGAACTTCATCGCTACTCACGGTCGTAAGTGAATGATGTCTAGGTTGCCATTTATGGGTAAGCTTGTGGATCTCGAATGCCATGACTTAGATTCTGGTCAAGAATCCTGGACCCCCGGTTACATCTGGTCATTCCTGACTTATTTGATAGCAACGAAGTTTGAGTAAAGTTATACAACGTCTTGCTAAAGATTAACCCGAACTTTCTAAAATTGGAAAATTACTATAAGTGGAAACTTTCCATAAATAGTAACCTTCCGAAAATGGAAATTCTTTAGTGAACCATTACTATCAATATAGTACTATATACTATTGTCTGTTAGGCAATGTCTGATCATACGTTCTATCTCTAGGTTGAGATCTCGGTCACGTCCTTCCGTTCAATTCTTTCGTGTGCTATTAAGGTGAACTTCATAGCCCCACTTTTTACTGTTTTATAACTTTTGGGGTGAGACACATGCTTGCTTTATAACTGTTTTACGCTTAGACACAAGTACTAAATTGTTAACTATGCTGTCATGCTTTGATTCATGCTAAATCCCT
This sequence comes from Rutidosis leptorrhynchoides, assembly GCF_046630445.1. Classification (NCBI taxonomy): domain Eukaryota; kingdom Viridiplantae; phylum Streptophyta; class Magnoliopsida; order Asterales; family Asteraceae; genus Rutidosis; species Rutidosis leptorrhynchoides. The sequence goes on from NC_092333.1 coordinate 23,214,156, forward strand.
ACCGTAATATCGTTAATTACTACGTTTAAATGCAAACTTAATTATTTTGAGTAGGCCTATTGAGAGTAACGTCTCTAACCATTCGACCGTTGGTCTTTGGTTACATAATAATGATTCCACGACACTGACAGTACAAGGTGTCATAGGGTAAACTTGTTTAGTAGCGATATTACAAAATGCAGCAACACTTTTAGATTGATATTTCTATATCAATCAACTTTAAACTAAATCTTGTGGTCTAAAACTTTGGATATTATTTATAAACCTATGAATTTCACTCAACCTTTTTGGTTGACACTTTAAGCGTGTTTTGTCTCAGGTGATGATTGAGCTAGCTGCTACTTGCTACTAGATGATTGATGTATGCTTTTCTGCTTGCATGGAGTCCATCATTCATATTTATCATTTTGTTTAAGACATTTTCCATTTACTGTACTCTTATGATGTAAAACTTTGAATAATGCTTCCGCTGTTTATTTAATAAATAAAACGTCTCATTTAGAGTCGTTCTCGCTTATACAACTGTGTTATGATATGATTGGTCACAATTACCCCTGGTCCATTTTGGGGGTGTGATAGATTGGTATCAGAGCAGGCTGATGTAGAGAACCAGGATTGCATTTTATGTGTGTCTTATTCAATTAGGTACCTTAGCAATGTAGGACTACAACTTTCCTTGACTATAGTGCCTTTAATTGTTGCCTTAAACTGTTAAATGTTACACTATACTTTAGAAACTTTACTTATCTTAGAATGCCGAGCCAAGTTAAGAAATATGCTCACTTTCCTAAGCACTATTCAATTCCGCCACCACATTTAAATGCGACACCGTTCTCGACATTCCTATGTCATCTATCATAGTTTTGTGTATTACATATGTATTACATGAAATGTTATCCATGATTTTTGAAACTCCTATATTTGTTACTATTCATACTCAAACGTATATAACCTCCTTGTTATATCACGTACCTATATGCTTTATGCCTTTATGCATCGGTTTGTGAACCAGAAAATGTCATTGAGTTATCTCAAAGACATTATAATGTCATCACTACTCATATTCATTACTTTTAAATCTTTGATTTCTCGTTATTTTTTTATCATTGAATTTTCTTGACGGATGGCGTCTAGGAAACTCTAGAATAGAAGGGTTTGGATTATCGATTTAAAGGATCCTATAGCTCAAGCCGTAGACCTGAATAGGCCATTACGAATTGAAAGTCTTTAATCGAAAGATTATCAGATTACATACTTATCATTTTATGATCTCGACACGTCATACTGCTATTATTGGAGTATAGACACATCATATCTTATTATATCTTATCATATCTATCTTAATAGACTTTGTCTAACACTTTTTCTAAATTTCCTCCGTAAATTACGGAAATCTTTTTGCTATATATACGTATATCAAGAAGACAAATATATCATTCAATATTCAACACTCATCTTATAACAAAAACCCTTATTCCGATCAGATAATATGGATTTCTCACTTGATTCCTTGAACTCCTCAAGCTCTAATGGCAGCGTAACCGGAATGAACCAACCAATTAGTCATCACCTTTTCTGGATGAATTTGGGGTGGGTTCGTAGTCTACTTAATCAATGGAGAAGTGAAGAAGGTGATCCTTTTCACCCACCACATTGCCCTATTGGCGAAGAACCTGAAGCACTTACCGGCGAACCCATTCGAAACACTATTTTCACCCTCATTTTCAGGATATCCCGTCACGAATATATAATATCTAGAATTTCATATCTTATTCATCCCCTTGTCCGAACCACCAATCATCCCGGAATAATAGAAGAAGTCAACGAGCTTCGCGCTCGAGTAGTGGCTTTGGAAAATATGGTGCAAAACCTACGAGCACCAGCAGCAGCACCAGCAGCATAACCAGCACCACCAGTACCATCAGCATCACCGCCAACAACATCAGCTTCACCAACAACAACATCTGCATTCCAGGCCTCAACATCACACTCAGTACCTCAAACATTAACATCATACGCCCTATAGATACCAAGGAATATTAGTAATAATGAGTTAAGATGTATTGACTCATTCTTCCTGAAGAATTATATATGTATACTTTATATATATATATATATATATATATATATATATATATATATATATATATATATATATATATATATATATATATATATATATATATATATATATATATATATATATATATGGTTTGGAACAATAATAAATATTTTCGTACTAAGCTATTACGTGTGAATCTTAACTAGTAAATACTACTCGGTTAATTCATATCACTAATATGCTATGATGTACATCCTTCGTTAATGACTTAACAATCGTTAATCACTGCTTCAGCACACTAAACTCCATTTTCATAATAAATCAAGTGTATTATTCAAATACATGTTTGATTTTACACTTCCATTTTCGATGTACTCAAAACTTTCTAGAAAACATTATTCGTGCCTTGTGAATTTCACAAGAAATCCACGAGCACCAACATCATATACCGAGATATATCAATAACAATGAACGATGAAGTATTGATTCATAACTTCATTAGCGAAATATTTCGCGACAATTATTAAATCTCTAAGGTTTTGGAGATTATTAATTCTCATTTCAACCGTAAATCAAATGAGTTTAATATTATATTAACTCATTAAATCCATGATTACATCTGAAAGAAAATATATATGTACGTATATTTTCATAAAGATTGTAATTAAATATTCTGTTGTACAAACTGTTGACGGTGAAAATATTTTAAAGGGTAGGTAATACCCGAGAAATATTTATATCTCACATTAATATGTTACACCGTACATTCTTCAATTCTGATTCAACAGTCATTAACTATACTACTTACATCCACATATGTATCCGTTCACTAAAGAACAACCATTTTCATACAAATTCAAATACATATTCTGATTTTGACATATCGGAATTTAAGTAAAACTTTAGCAAGTGTTATATTCTTAAAGATCACTACATTCATGAATTATATTCATTCGTATTCTATGATGAATTATCACATCAAACCACCGAACTTACCATTCCTTACTTTTGAAAATCACAAACATTTCTTCGTCAACTGTTAGATCCATTGATGGATGCATCTTACGCTTAAACACTTCAAATTCAAAATTTTTGAAAACATCCTTTGAATCTTGACGATCACAATCAGCGTTCAATCATCTAAAAACGAAATTTCTTGAAACCATCTCAGATTGATAACCGACGATTCAAATATGGCTGCATTAAATGCAGAGGAAACAGCAAAATTGTAGATGGCCTAAATGGCCTGGAGTTTGATGATAAAGAATGGGGTATTGGGAATGCTCGATAGAAAATTTGGTGCTGAAAAACGGATTGAGCAAACCATGAAGGAGACCGTGGACAAATCACAAGGATTAAACCTGTAATCAAAGAATCTAGATGATTCGATTTCTGATGAAAATCACAAAAGATCTCCTTACGCATTCTAAATCCTTACAGAAGAATTTTTCACGTTATCATTTGATCTTAGAAAATTCTAAGATATCATCGTATCTTTCGTTATAAATATCCTCCATATTTCTAAAGATACATTCATAACTACTCTTGTCCGAAATTATTTATCACTTCGCACTTTATGTGTTACATAATAAAGGAAACTGTTTTAGTTTCTATATTTCTATAACATACAAGTTTAAATTTTGAATGATTTGAGGTAGTGTTGGGAATTGAAGCATGAGTTAGTATAATATAATGATGTCAGGCCAACGTGATTATATTACAGTAAGTCATGCTAAATTTTTAATGGAAGATGATGATTCATAGACTTTATAATCATCATTTGCCATGTTACATGACTTTTACATTCTACTTAACCTCTGAACATATCAAGAACATATATTCTTGATAGTTCTATCCTTAGTAATTCTAGTAATTTGACAAATCAAATCGTGCTATTACCTTTCCTTCTGCTTTGTATATTATGATCATTTGAAATTCCATACCTACGAATTCTAGACCATTATTCGCTTGACTTGAAGTCGGGAAGGAAAAACAAGAGCATAAAGCTCCGACATATAAGGGAAAATATAAAGCCCGATAACAACACGGAAATTACAAACCGTGTATATCAATGCGTATAGCAACATAAAGACACGGGAGAATTAAAAACACTATAACCCCAAGGTAATTGTAGAAGTAAACAGATTCCTCTGGGGGTAAATGAAAAAGAAGAATGACAGAAACGATAGTCAGAAAAATATCCAGGATAAGAACTGGATGGAGCATTTTCACAATCTTTGGAAGTATGAATCGAGAAAGAAAGTATATAAGTGGTGAAGATAATGAAACAAAAGAAGTTAATTTATAGCAAAATTCTAGACACAACAATCAAGGCAATTTTAATTTCCTTAATTACCGGAGAATCAAATCTTATACAGATTATAAAGATTTCCTTTAAATCCCTTGAATTCCGGAAATCACCTTTAATTATGTCAAAAGTTAAGGCAAACTGATATTTCCTTATTTCAAACTTTTAAGATAACTTCATTTATACTCTTCCTATAATCGAATCGTTTTATCCATATTACCCAATGTTGATAAAACAATATTTTCAACTCATATTCATCATTCTTGTTGTAAAGAATGACAATCTCTATCAAATTTCACGACTATGATTTTCATGAACTCCTTTCTATTTTGTCTACCCTAGCGTGGTGGCATAAACGCTCAAGGTTTAAATGAGCTCGATATTATTCATAACACATTTTATATATCCAATTTACTGAAATGACTTGTATAACATCATCATTTTGAATGATCTCCGCATTAATAATAAAATGCACTTCGTAGAAGAACTTGTAGAAATTATGGTTTGTATGATTTTAATTCTTGAAACAGAACAATATTCTATCCGTTGGAATTCACGCAAGGCCCCGAGCATACCTGGGAACGTGAAAACCAAATAAAACGTAAATATCCTCGTCTATGTACGAACAAAACCGATTAATGGCACCAACTAAATTTCGGGACGAAATTTCTTTTAACGGGTAGGTACTATAACAACCCTCATATTTCCATGCCTGAATTGACTAATTTGACTATAGGGTTGTTATCCATACGTAATATATAATTAAATTCGACGTTGATCAAATATTTATTTTTAGTCGACACGTTCTGTTAACTAAAGTTTACACTAATTATATAAAATAACTTTAGTTAATATTAATGCGTATTATATTTAAAACTATATGTAACATAATTATTAATTAAATGATAAATTATTTTAATCATTATATATTTTTTTAGCTTATAAAAAAAATAAAAATAAAAAGAAATAAGATTTTTTTTATAAATTAAATAATGAGCCCATGAATTTTGACTAAATATTTTCAAAAACAAAAACTTATTAAAAACATTTTTAACATGTTTTTATTATTTTGTCAAAATTGGCACCTTTATTTTATTATTTTTTTTTCTTTTCACCAACCATTTTTTACCTATAAATACATGGCTCCTCATTCATTTTTTCTTGCCAAACACGAAAACTTAAGTTATTCTCTCAAAACCTTGAAGAAAATTTGAGGTACTTTCTATTTTTATTAATTTTTTTTAATATTGTCATTTATATTTATATTTATTGTATATTCTTTGTAAAATTCAAAATTAATTATGTTTATATGTTATAATTAGTATTATAAGTGTTATGATGCATAAAAATAATTTTGATAATTTATGGAATATTATTTATAATTAAATACGAATTATGTAGTGTTTAAAAGTAAAAACAATGTAAAATTCGTAATAAATACTTTTAACCAAAAATAAAATATATATAATTTTTTTCTGAGTTTTTAAAACTTATATAGATCTGAAAAAATTATAAAAATAATTACTTGGGTCGAATTGGTATTTATTATATAATTAAATTCTATTATTATGTAATTCGAAGGTAAATTAAGAATAAATATAAAATAATAAAAAAAATATTTTTTTTAAATATTTTTCTACAGGTTATTAGACTGATAGAAACTTATAAAAATTATAAAAATAATTATTTGGGTTTATTTAGTAATTATGTAGAATTAAAATTGTTTTGTGAATACATTAAGGGTAAAAACAAAAATAAATACAAAAATATAATAAAAACGTTTTCTTAAATTTTTCTACTAATCTATATGATTAACTAAGACTATAAAAATTATGTATGTAATTTTTAGATATTTAATTTATTATTTAGACATTTTTGAATAATGTTCGATTAATAAAACACTATTATTTTTGAAGTAATTTAGGTATTTATTTAAAGGTAGTTATATTTAATATATATAAGACATACTAAGGTATAATAACTAAATATTAAATAAAACTTAGGTTATATTATCACATATATAATTATTAAGTACATTAATAATTCGTTGTGTGTATACACCTAAAGTGAAGGTTAATCAAAGATAATGTATAATTCATGTGAACTTCATCGTTACTCACGGTCGTAAGTGAATGATGTCTAGGTTGCCAATTATGGGTAAGCTTGTGGATCTCGAATGCCATGACTTAGATTCTGGTCAAGAATCCTGGACCCCCGGTTACATCTGGTCATTCCTGACTTATTTGATAGCAACGAAGTTTGAGTAAAGTTATACAACGTCTTGCTAAAGATTAACCCGAACTTTCTAAAATTGGAAAATTACTATAAGTGAAAACTTTCCATAAATAGTAACCTTCCGAAAATGAAAATTCTTTAGTGAACCATTACTATCAATATAGTACTATATACTATTGTCTGTTAGGCAATGTCTGATCATACGTTCTATCTCTAGGTTGAGATCTCGGTCACGTCCTTCCGTTCAATTCTTTCGTGTGCTATTAAGGTAAACTTCATAGCCCCACTTTTTACTGTTTCATAACTGTTTTATAACTTTTGGGGTGAGACACATGCTTGCTTTATAACTGTTTTACGCTTAGACACAAGTACTAAATTGTTAACTATGCTGTCATGCTTTGATTCATGCTAAATCCCTACCGTAATATCGTTAATTGCTACGTTTAAATGCAAACTTAATTATTGTGAGTAGGCCTATTGAGAGTAACGTCTCTAACCATTCGACCGTTGGTCTTTGGTTACATAATAATGATTCCACGACACTGACAGTACAAGGTGTCATAGGGTAAACTTGTTTAGTAGCGATATTACAAAATGCAGCAACACTTTTAGATTGATATTTCTATATCAATCAACTTTAAACTAAATCTTGTGGTCTAAAACTTTGGATATTATTTATAAACCTATGAATTTCACTCAACCTTTTTGGTTGACACTTTAAGCGTGTTTTGTCTCAGGTGATGATTGAGCTAGCTGCTACTTGCTACTAGATGATTGATGTATGCTTTGCTGCTTGCATGGAGTCCATCATTCATATTTATCATTTTGTTTAAGACATTTTCCATTTACTGTACTCTTATGATGTAAAACTTTGAATAATGCTTCCGCTGTTTATTTAATAAATAAAACGTCTCATTTAGAGTCGTTCTCGCTTATACAACTGTGTTATGATATGATTGGTCACAATTACTCCTGGTCCATTTTGGGGGTGTGACAGTTCAGCACAATATGTGCTTTTTAACTTCTATTTCAACTTCTTGCTTTGAAGACTATTGTTTTAAGAGTAATTGATGGAAAGTTACTAACTTGCTTCACTACTTGTAATACGAACGTTGACTAATTCGATACAGATTGGAACTACATGGTTCAAAATCACGTGATTTTGTCGATAGCCGATAACTGGATCGAGATTGAAGGTTACTAAAATCCCACTTTAGTTAGTCAATGATACGATCTGAAGATAATTGCCTTCAAGTTATAAGAATAAATTCAAAGAGTACTCAAAAGAGAGGATGCAGTGACAACACAGAAGTGTGTCATGGTTAGTAGAAGATTCTCATTTGCCACTTTTAATTTGTAGTTTTGTGTATTATTTGAGTTACTTACAACTGATCTATCTTTGAACTTTTTTGATAGCCTCTTCTAACGCACGGGCTCATCATTTTGGTATATTATGATATTTGAGGTGGGTAATTTTCACATTCATGATTTCTCTAGCCGTTATAGTTATCATATATACTTTGCAACTATTGTAAGTCCCTCCTATGCTAAACAACTATATAAATATAAAAATTGTTATTGATATACTTTCAAAGCATAAAAGAGTAGCCTAAGTTTCACTAGGTAATAAAACTTTGACCTACATTACAGCATCACTTCTACTATACTAACGTTTCGAATGCTAATTTATATAGCTGTCGTGCAATGCACTTGCAATTATGTTCATAGATTATAAATCATTGCACAAGTTATTAGCTATTATTTGCAAGTTTTTATATTTTTCGCTTAAAATTTAATTGTGATAATTTGTGTTAGTTCTTGATTTCTATGTATACTGTGGTTGTTTTACTGCAAATTCATAATGACTTAAAATGCCCATTCAAACCAACCATTCTTATGTGTATTATGTAGCTTTTTTTTTTGTCTAGCCGAAGTGTGGAGGTCTTTAATATGGACAAGTTATTGATCATATTATTCAAGTATTCGGTTAAACATTTTGTTATTCAGTTAAACATTGTTGTTTTCTATTTCGTATAACTTGAAGAATTATGTTATTTTATTTACGTGTTGATTGTATAGCATATCATTCAAAAAAATTTCCTTTAAAATCTCGTGATTTCACGGGTCTCTGCACTAGTATATACTTATAATGTTTTATAAAAAGAAAAACAGTATTTTCTATTTAATGTTTAATACTTTTTAATTGGTTGAAATTTATATTGAACAATTACTTTAAAACATCTCAAAAAATAAATATGAATACCATAATTGACATATAGTAATTAAAAACACTAAAAATAAAAGTTGAGTATGACTTACTAGAGGTAGAAACATAATTTTTTTAACGAATTGAGCTCAAACGACTAGAATTTATTTGAGGTTAAATTGCATAGAATATGTCTCATTTCTTCTTTAAATTTAATAAAATGATTTTTTTTCTTCTACTATTTCATCATAGATATCCTCTTAATATTCAAGAATTATTGTTTAATTTTTTTCAATCACCGATAAAATACATAATGACGATCATGATAATTGACAATAGAATGGGATGTGGACAATAATTCTTTTTCAATCACCGATAAAATACATAATGACGATCATGATAATTGACAATAGAATGGGATGTGAGTAATATTTTAGAGACACATTTTATGCCGAATCAGTTGACTTTTTTCAATCACCGATAAAATACATAATGACGATCATGATAATTGACAATAGAATGGGATGTGAGTAATATTTTAGGGACACATTTTATGCCGAATCAATTGGCTCAAATTTTTTGACTAAATGGGATATGACTCCGAATTAGTTGACTTATAATTTTTGACTAAATCTTTATATAAACTTTTTTATGCGATAAATTCGTGTAATTTGCACCGAATATTACGGACCAAAAGTGTAATTTTGTCTAATATATATATTTCAAAAACCAACCTATCTAGCACATCTTCCACCCTCCAAGGCTCTTAAACTATTATGTAGAAGGATATCAACCAAAAAATTATTTTGTAAACATCTTATAAAAAAGTAAACAAACAACAAAACTCTCAAAAACATCCTCGCAAATTGCAAAATAATTTTGAGAACAAATTTTTACGATTTGTGTACGCATAGTCATTTGCAAACGACTTTTACAAAATCCCAACTTTTTTGCGAATGACAATGCGCACATGAGTTTTGCAATGACTAAATGTTTTGTGAATGGTGACAATAATATGTGAAATGACACTCTTAGAAGTTAGATACAACCGACACATGTTAAGAGGGTTCATCCGCAAGCCAAAATTATTAGTTAGTTACCAAATTGTAATTTAAAAGTTACAGTATATATTACATAAAGCAGAATACAAGTCACACTACATGTCAACGTTTAAATTTTATCTACAGTCGACACGATATAATGTTTAACATACAATCACTTTAAAACTATGATATAACGGTTTAAACTCAGAAATATAAAAAAAATGAAAACATGTACGAAAGTTCTCTTTGCTCAAGAAGATTGGCCCACTATTTTTTATAAAATTATTTTTAACGTCTAAATTAAATAGTGAAAATTTCAATTTATGAAAAGAGGTGATTCTCACACACAATTTTTTTATTCATGTACACTTTTATCCTATAAAAATAACAGTTATGCCCCTATAAAGTTGAACTTATATTATTATTATTATTATTATTATTATTATTATTATTATTATTATTATTATTATTATTATTATTATTATTATTATTATTATTATTCTAATTATAATAATTAAAGGTAAAATAAGTTATTAGGTGTACATGTATTAAAAAGTGGTGTGTGAGATCCACGTTCATGAAACCTACCATGTTTATATATACATGTATAGAGTCAATGGTGGCACGTGCCTCATAGGTAACAAAGTGACTACCACTGTACTGATTTGAGCAACAAATCAAATAAGTAAACGATCAAATATTATTGTTTTTATTGAAATCATGATTCGTTTTACCTGGTTGAAGGCCAACATCTCCAGGTCCAAATCTACGCCATCAACAGTTACGATTTTGGCATTATTGTCGAGATCGTAGTCCTTCTCGTATAGCACGACCTTCACCCCTGCTTTCGTCAAGAGATAAGCCGAAACCAACCCACTAATACCAGCCCCAACGATGCCAACTCTCGCCATGTTGCTTAACTGAAACTTAACCCTGGTTAATGAAGTAATTAATACGGAGTATATTTTTCCCAACTTTTAGAACATGACCTATTTTTGGTTGTATACTTAATTGTATGAAAAAATAGAATTTAAAGTGAAATGGAATTAATTTTATCTTAAAACTTCATGTTGGAATTCCGGAGATGAGTTTTAGTAACTAAAGTAATCTTATATATAGGTGTATTCGTACGAAAATATTCTCATGCATTTTTATAATCTAATAAAAATAATCCTGAACTAATCATTGTTTAGAATTCAAAAATTATATTTTAATGTCAGGAATTACGACACTAACATAGTGCCCACAACGAAACCAGTTCATACGAATCAAAAGTCAATAATAAACTACCCCGTATAAAACTATAAATAAATTATTAAATAAAAAAATTTGTGAAATTCATAAGTTAAACGAATTAATAAACTAATTCAAATGAATCAAACTCATAATTTATTAAAACATTTGAACAAACAATTAAATTAAATAAATTATAAAGCAAAGGACTAAGTTTTAAGATCCATATCCCTGCAAATGTTGGACAATTATTTTTTTTAGCTAAATTTCAATTTTAGGAATCGAACTTTTAGTTATACACTAGAGACTACGGACTAGCCATGTCTTTGATTTTTTACAAAACCGTTCTTATTTATTATTTTGGAGCAAGAAAGTTAATGTTGTACACCTAGAAAGTTATAGATGCGTAAAACTACCCATTCGTGCGAACAACCATAGGCTCATTCGTACGAATGTCGCTCATTAGAGCGAATGACTAGTGCATGTCTATAAATACAGTTCATGTGTTCCATTAGGGTTAATGAGTGGTGTGTGTAAACCCTAACCTCGTGAGCTGTTTTTCGGTGATCCAGTGGTGGGGGAGATCATGCTCAATCTCCCATGGCCAACCAATGTTTATATGTTTAAATAAATTGTAATTCCGACGTTTATTATATGATATTGATTTATCTTTGATTCATGACGCTCTTCCGTCTTTTAATCTTGCCCGTTTGTTGTTAAACGATCCTTCTAACATGATCTACATTTTTCTTACAAAAAATGCCCATAATAAACTTGATAAGCAAACAACATACACTTTGTCTTTTCTAACTGTAACACCCCGTCAAAATCGACATTGACGCAGATATTAACTCTGGTCCCAGTGCATGGCTTGACTTCTAAGTACATAAAAGTTCTACAGCGGAAGCATAATATATAAGTACCTGAGAATAAACATGCTAAAAAGTGTCAACCAAAAGGTTGGTGAGTTCATAGGTTTATCATAAACAATGATTTCAGTAATAGTCAAGGTTGTAAAAGACGCGAGTCGGGGACGCATTGGCCATGCCTAAAAAACGACGCTCGGACGCAACGGCGACGCAACGGACGTTGACTTTTTAAATAGTTTTATTAAATATATATTTATATATAATATTATATAGATCAAATATTTAAATATAAACTATATTTACAATAAACATGAACAATTAACAATTATTAATAACATTACAAAAAAAAAAAAATTGACCGACTTTGACTGACTTTGACCGACTTTTTCCGAATTAGACCGACTTTTTCCGACTTTGACCGACTTTTTACCTTTGACCGACTTTTTAGCAACGATGCGTCGGTCGTGCCTAAAAAACGACGCGTCTGTAACATCCCGCATTTTTTCGTTAATTCATTTTAACGCCCGTTTTTTTTATAATAATATCTTTCGTCATCTATATTCGTACTTTTCGTTAACTAATGTTCTTGGTATTCTCGTTATTGGATTATAACATCTATCGTTTACTTTAGCGTTTTTAAAAAAATTCGTTTGATTAATTCACGCACCCGCTTTAAACTCGAGGGACTAAGGTTGTCAAGTGGGAAAACTAGTTTACTAGGTCAACTAGTCAACCCACCATCTCATCCATTCATTTTCTTCAACCTCCCACTTCTTCCTACTACTTCCATTATTTGTGCTCTCAAACTCCAAATCCTAAATTCATCATCTATTTCAATTCAAGCAAGCAAACATCAAAACAAATTGTACTTTTGTGATCCTCTCTTCATCCTCTACATTTTGGTACCAATTTCACTACTTGGGGTAAGATTTCTAAAAACTCTAGATTTCTCAAATTCGTTTTATAGACTTGAAATGGTGTTAGTTAGTGTGTATAGCTCGAGTCTAACATGAATATGTGATTTCTTTGCTCGGTCTTGTTATTTTGCATAAACTAGCATGAACTTGAAATGGGTTTATTAAATCCTTGATTTTGGTTGATTAAATGTTATTTAAATGTTAAAGTTCATGTAATAATTGTGTTACTAGCATCATTAGCTTCAATTTGATGTGTAGGTTGACTTGGAAAGACTTCATTAACATGATTGTTGATTTTGTGAATTTTGGTTAGGGTTTGATAGACTTAAAATGAACTTTTGATGCTTTCAATGCCATGAAATGTTGTTAGTAAGTGTTTAGTTGCAATGTATGTTTAATTACCTTTGAAACGGCATATCATATGTGTAAATTGGATTCCCGAATCACCATTTGCATTTTTAGAAATGAAACGTTAAATAATGATCATTCGACGAGGTTTTCTTTTTGTTAATGATGAATTTGATTGATGATATGTGTTTGTGTAGTGACCCGAACTTTTCCATGTTTATATATATTAATTGAGATTGATATTTACATGATTAAATGTTTCCAACATGTTAAGCAATCAAACTTGTTAAGACTTGATTATTTGAAATAGGTTTCATATAGACAATTGACCACCCAAGTTGACCGGTGATTCACGAACGTTAAAACTTGTAAAAACTATATGATGACATATATATGGATATATATATATATATATATATATATATATATATATATATATATATATATATATATATATATATATATATATATATATAGTTAACATGATATTATGATAAGTAAACATATCATTAAGTATATTAACAATGAACTACATATGTAAAAACAAGACTACTAACTTAATGATTTTTAAACGAGACATATATGTAACGATTATCGTTGTAAAGACATTTAATGTATATATATCATATTAAGAGATATTCATACATGATAATATCATGATAATATAATAATTTAAAATCTCATTTGATATTATAAACATTGGGTTAACAACATTTAACAAGATCGTTAACCTAAAGGTTTCAAAACAACACTTACATGTAACGACTAACGATGACTTAACGACTCAGTTAAAATGTATATACATGTAGTGTTTTAATATGTATTTATACAATTTTGAAAGACTTCCATACACTTATCAAAATACTTCTACTTAACAAAAATGCTTACAATTACATCCTCGTTCAGTTTCATCAACAATTCTACTCGTATGCACCCGTATTCGTACTCGTACAATACACAGCTTTTAGATGTATAGACTATTGGTATATACACTCCAATGATCAGCTCTTAGCAGCCCATGTGAGTTACCTAACACATGTGGGAACCATCATTTGGCAACTAGCATGAAATATCTCATAAAATTACAAAAATATGAGTAATCATTCATGACTTATTTACATGAAAACAAAATTACATATCCTTTATATCTAATCCATACACCAACGACCAAAAACACCTACAAACACTTTCATTCTTCAATTTTCTTCATCTAATTGATCTCTCTCAAGTTCTATCTTCAAGTTCTAAGTGTTCTTCATAAATTCTACAAGTTCTAGTTACATAAAATCAAGAATACTTTCAAGATTGCTAGCTCACTTCCAATCTTGTAAGGTGATCATCCAACCTCAAGAAATCTTTGTTTCTTACAGTAGGTTATCATTCTAATACAAGGTAATAATCATATTCAAACTTTGGTTCAATTTCTATAACTATAACAATCTTATTTCAAGTGATGATCTTACTTGAACTTGTTTTCGTGTCATGATTCTGCTTTAAGAACTTCGAGCCATCCAAGGATCCGTTGAAGCTAGATCCATTTTTCTCTTTTCCAGTAGGTTTATCCAAGGAACTTAAGGTAGTAATGATGTTCATAACATCATTCGATTCATACATATAAAGCTATCTTATTCGAAGGTTTAAACTTGTAATCACTAGAACATAGTTTAGTTAATTCTAAACTTGTTCGCAAACAAAAGTTAATCCTTCTAACTTGACTTTTAAAATCAACTAAACACATGTTCTATATCTATATGATATGCTAACTTAATGATTTAAAACCTGAAAACACGAAAAACACTGTAAAACCGAATTTACGCCGTCGTAGTAACACCACGGGCTGTTTTGGGTTAGTTAATTAAAAACTATGATAAACTTTGATTTAAAAGTTGTTCTTCTGGGAAAATGATTTTTCTTATGAACATGAAACTATATCCAAAAATCATGGTTAAACTCAAAGTGTAAGTATGTTTTCTAAAATGGTCATCTAGACGTCGTTCTTTCGACTGAAATGACTACCTTTAAAAAATGACTTGTAACTTATATTTTCAACTATAAACCTATACTTTTTCTGTTTAGATTCATAAAATAGAGTTCAATATGAAACCATAGCAATTTGATTCACTCAAAACGGATTTAAAATGAAGAAGTTATGGGTAAAACAAGATTGGATAATTTTTCTCATTTTAGCTACGTGAAAATTGGTAACAAATCTATTCCAACCATAACTTAATCAACTTGTATTGTATATTATGTAATCTTGAGATACCATAGACACGTACACAATGTTTCGACCTATCATGTCGACACATCTATATATATTTCGGAACAACCATAGACACTCTATATGTGAATGTTGGAGTTAGTTATACAGGGTTGAGGTTGATTCCAAAATATATATAGTTTGAGTTGTGATCAATACTGAGATATGTATACACTGGGTCGTGGATTGATTCAAGATAATATATATCGATTTATTTCTGTACATCTAACTGTGGACAACTAGTTGTAGGTTACTAACGAGGACAGCTGACTTAATAAACTTAAAACATCAAAATGTATTAAAAGTGTTGTAAATATATTTTGAACATACTTTGATATATATGTACATATTTGTTATAGGTTCGTGAATCGACCAGTGGCCAAGTCTTACTTCCCGATGAAGTAAAAATCTGTGAAAGTGAGTTATAGTCCCACTTTTAAAATCTAATATTTTTAGAATGAGAATACATGCAGGTTTTATAAATGATTTACAAAATAGACACAAGTACGTGAAACTACATTCTATGGTTGAATTATCGAAATCGAATATGCCCCTTTTTATTAAGTCTGGTAATCTAAGAATTAGGGAACAGACACCCTAATTGACGCGAATCCTAAAGATAGATCTATTGGGCCTAATAAACCCCATCCAAAGTACCGGATGCTTTAGTACTTCGAAATTTATATCATATCCGAAGGGTGTCCCGGAATGATGGGGATATTCTTATATATGCATCTTGTTAACGTCGATTACCAGGTGTTCACCATATGAATAATTTTTATCTCTATGTATGGGATGTATATTGAAATATGAAATCTTGTGGTCTATTATTATGATTTGATAATATATAGGTTAAACCTATAGCTCACCAACATTTTTGTTGACGTTTTAAGCATGTTTATTCTCAGGTGATTATTAAGAGCTTCCGCTGTCGCATACTTAAATAAGGACGAGATTTGGAGTCCATGCTTGTATGATATTGTGTAAAAACTGCATTCAAGAAACTTATTTTGTTGTAACATATTTGTATTGTAAACCATTATGTAATGGTCGTGTGTAAACAGAATATTTTAGATTATCATTATTTGATAATCTACGTAAAGCTTTTTAAACCTTTATTGATGAAATAAAGGTTATGGTTTGTTTTAAAATGAATGCAGTCTTTGAAAAACGTCTCATATAGAGGTCAAAACCTCGCAACGAAATCAATTAATATGGAATGTTTTTAATCAATAAGAACGGGACATTTCAGTTTGGTTGTATTCCTCGTTAAATTATCTTTCCAACGATATAAGATACGTGTTTTAAATGTTTACGGTTCATTAGTTATTGTTGTTTGAAGTTGGATTCGTGCATTAATCAAAACTGCCCATATTTGCTGAACAGACACCCTGAGCGGCGCTCCAGGGGCCCTGAGCGGCTCCGATATCGGCTGTCCAAAATTTCACTTTTTCGTTTAATTCTAACTATGCTACGCACCTCCGATTAACATGAAACTTGGCCAGCATGCTTATATATGATTAAAAACCTCAGAAAAATAGTTCGAGACCCGACCCGGACGTGTTGACTTTTTCGTTGACATTGAATTGGACCAAAATTTGACTTTTATTCGAACTTAACCAATACTTTGTTTAATCGTTATAACCTTTCGTTACACTTATATCTTGCATGAAACTTGACAACGTGATTCACATGCTACATAATCGAGTCGTAACGAGCCATATGACTAATTGAACACATTTCGCCGGACCTTGTGTCGTAACCGGTTAATTGATATAACTTACTTGTTTAGGTCAATACTAAGCAACTTTCATGCAAACGTTTACTTTGTGAAGTACATTTATACTCGTGCACTCGAGGTGAGATCATAGTCCCATCTTTTTAACAACTTTTATACTTTTATATTATGGGATGAGAAATATATATGTATCATACTTTTATGCTTTGAACACAAGTACGAAAACAAACATTCCACAGCGAGTTAGAACGAAAATTCTCAATTCAATTATCATTAGTTACATTTGCGGGTGTAAGCGTGAACTTATGTTGTGTGGATCCATGCGGGCTAGACGTGCCCTCATTCGGACGGTTCGCTACCGTTGGCGGATGAAATATATTTTCGATTTTAGTGTATGTTCTAACACTACGTAACAAGGTACCAAACAGTAAAGTCTTGATAATTGGGTGCTCGCGAACGTACTTTTGGAATGCAAACGATTTGGATAATCAACTTTATGGAAACACTAAATCTTGTGGTTCAAAAACAACGTTTACAACTACACCTATGATTTCACCAACGTTTTTCGTTGACAGTTTTCTATATGTTTCTCAGGTTCATACTTGGCTACTTGATACATGCTTCCGCACACTTTGATTACTTGCTTGGGGTAAAGCATACATGCATACACTCTGATTACTTGCTTGGAGTCAAGCATACATACATACTTACGCTATTTTTAGCAACCGTGATTTTAAACTAATTATGTCGCAAGTTATTTCATTTATACTTTATAACTTTTGTAAACTTAAACTTGTTGTCGAACCGTTGGGTAAACTAAACTTTGTAAGTCTTGCACGTTTCAAATGAATGCGAAATAATTTTGGTCAAACGCGTCTCATTTAGGGACTATGACCACGCAACGGGACCTAAGTTAACGGCGCCGTCAATGACGATTTTTTCGGGTTGTTACAGATGGTATCAGAGCGGTGGTTGTAGGGATCTAGGATGTGCATTAGTGTGTCTGACAGAGTCATTAGGACGCATTAGTGAGTCTAGACTACAACCGGATAGTTAATCATTGCATCTCGACATGCATTTGCTATAGATAGCACTTACTTGACTACTTGTGCATATATACTTGAATCATTCTTAGGTGAACTCCTTAATGGTACCAAATTTTCATCATACGAATCCGTATTCTGCCACTTTCTGGTAACACACGTAAATTCGAGATTCATACGCGCAAGGATGACGACAACTTCGTTAGTCACTCTAGTTCGGGAACTCTGACTCCTTGGTTGTTATTCGCCACCGTCTCAGCTTACTATCCACGAGCGCTGTGAATTTTCCATCACCATGACAATCACTAACCACTACCGATGTTACACCGGTGTTCTTCACTATCTACCACTTCTTGTTACTACCACCATTACTCTAGGTGGGTATCGTCATCACTACTTATTACTACGGTTGCGTATTACTCGTTATCATAATTCGTTAGTCTCTTCGTACCTCAAGACATTATTGTTTGACTTGAACTGCATTGACGTGGACAATCATTTATACACTTCCCTCGGGGAACACTTCTTCAGAATTGCACAAATTCTTTCAATTCAATACGAGTCATGTTAGAGATGTCGTTACACTTTGTTCATTTTAAATCTTCACGATTACACGAACTTGATTCTATGGAGTGATGTGGGAATGGAGGTATGAGTTAGCGTAATATAACGACACTCGATCAATGTGGTTATATTATGGTAAGTCATACCAAAGTTCTAATGACACGTGATGGTGGTTGGACTCGATCAACCTAATCACCACCATGTGCCATGTACATGACCTCATTTGTTTGTTGTTGTTGGACATCCGAAAACTCCGAGAATATTGATGACAACCATACCAAGGACACACCTTTGATTATTGCCGAACCATATTTATGCTTCCGAATGAATGACAAATTCTTTCAACTTCAAACATATGTTACACGTGTACACTATCTCGTTTTCACACAGTTTTATCGACAAACTACAAAATGTTTGATATGCTCACATCGAGGCGGAAACTTCTCTCGTATTACACTCGTACTCCCGTACAAGGAAATATTTTATCTAAACTCTCAATGGAGCGAGAGACTCTTCACATTATGCTAGTATTCGCCTCGAGGGTGAATAATCCTAACGAACGTTTTTCAGAAACCGATAAGAAACTTGTTCTAACAAACGTTTTCAAGTCCTAACAAACTTGTTCAAATATATCTTAAAGAACTGTACCTCGTTTCGGATCGAGATCCTCGTTTCACTTCTAGATTTCGGAGTGCCTTACAAAAAGCCTCGGGACCATGTTTAGACATGAGTACAGCACATCAACCACAAACCGACGAACCAAACAAATATACGATTCAAACCTTGGAAACCATAATACGAGTTTGTGTTATCAACTTCAAATTTACTTGAGAAAAGTATTTGCCTTTAGTCGAATTCTAGTACTACAATAGTTTTCATTCGAGTATTAACGCCACACCTTTCGAAAACTCATATAGCCGCAATTGTCGTTTTCTTAATTGTTGAACCGAAGTAAATGATAATCAAACCACCGGACCCGAACTCATTCATGAAACAACCGAGAGATCGTTCAAATCCAAGAAAGGCTCAAGACGGCCCATAGTCGCCACCATGCCGATGTTAGACATAGACCTCCCGAATTCCAAGTGGGTGACCGCGAAATGTTAAAAGTCGCACCTTAAAAAGGTGCAATCTGTTTCGGGAAACGTAGAAAGCTAAATCCACGATATTTTGATCCTTTTAAAATCTTGGGGCGTTTTGGACCCGTTGCTAGCCGTTTAGATTTTCCGACTCATTTAAGTCTCCGTTCATACTACATTCCATGTATCGAACCTAAAGAAGCGTTTTTCCAAACAAGGACTTGTTATTCCCTTCGACGAGCTTACTATCGATTACAAACTCCACTTCGTACACTTACTCGTAGAATTGGCATCACAAGGTCTCGAGGAAGAAACAACGACTACTACTTCCAACTAAATTTCGGGACGAAATTTCTTTTAAGGTGTAGGTAATGTAACATTCCGCATTTTTCCGTTAATTCATTTTAACGCCCGTCTTTTTTTTTTATAATAATATCTTTCGTCATCTATATTCGTACTTTTCGTTAACTAATGTTCTTGATATTCCCGTTATTGGATTATAACATCTATCGTTTACTTTAGCTTTTTAAAATAATTCGTTTGGTTAATTCACGCACCCGCTTTAAACTCGAGGAACTAAGGTTGTCAAGTGGGCAAACTAGTTTACTAGGTCAACTAGTCAACCCACCATCTCATCCATTCATTTTCTTCAACCTCCCACTTCTTCCTACTACTTCCATTATTTGTGCTCTCAAACTCCAAATCCTAAATTCATCATCTATTTCAATTCAAGCAAGCAAACATCAAAACAAATTGTACTTTTGTGATCCTCTCTTCATCCTCTACATTTTGGTACCAATTTCACTACTTGGAGTAAGATTTCTAAAAACTCTAGATTTCTCAAATTCGTTTTATAGACTTGAAATGGTGTTAGTTAGTGTCTATGGCTCGAGTCTAACATGAATATGTGATTATTTGCTCGGTCTTGTTATTTTGCATAAACTAGCATGAACTTGAAATGGGTTTGTTAAATTCTTGATTTTGGTTGATTAAATGTTATTTAAATGTTAAAGTTCATGTAATAATTGTGTTACTAGCATCATTAGCTTCAATTTGATGTGTAGGTTGACTTGGAAAGACTTCATTAACATGATTGTTGATTTTGTGAATTTTGGTTAGGGTTTGATAGACTTAAAATGAACTTTTGATACTTTCAATGCCATGAAATGTTGTTAGTAAGTGTTTAGTTGCAATGTATGTTTAATTACCTTCGAAACGGCATATCATATGTGTAAATTGGATTCCCGAATCACCATTTGCATTTTTAGAAATGAAACGTTAAATAATGATCATTCGACGAGGTTTTCTTTTTATTAATGATGAATTTGATTGATGATATGTGTTTGGTTGTATTCCTCGTTAAATTACCTTTCCAACGATATAAGATATGTGTTTTAAATGTTTACGTTTCATTAGTTATGGTTGTTTGAAGTTGGATTCGTGCAATAATCAAAACTGCCCAGATTTGCTGAACAGACACCCTGAGCGGCGCTCCAGGGGCCCTGAGCGGCGCTCCAACATCGGCTGTCCAAAATTTCACTTTTTCGTTTAATTCTAACTATGCTACGCACCTCCGATTAACATAAAACTTGGCCAACATGCTTATATATGATTAAAAACCTCAGAAAAATAGTTCGAGACCCGACCCCAACGTGTTGACTTTTTCGTTGACTTTGACTTGACCAAAAGTTGACTTTTATTCGAACTTAACCAATACTTTGTTTAATCGTTATAACCTTTCGTTACACTTATATCTTGCATGAAACTTGACAACGTGATTCACATGCTACATAATCGAGTCGTAACGAGCCATGTGACTAATTGAACACATTTCGCCCGACCTTGTGTCGTAACCGGTTAATTGATACAACTTACTTATTTAGGTCAAGACTAAGCAACTTTCATGCACACGTTTACTTTGTGAAGTACATTTATACTCGTGCACCCGAGGTGAGATCATAGTCCCATCTTTTTAACAACTTTTATACTTTTAAATTATGGGATGAGAAACATATACGTATCATACTTTTATGCTTTGAACACAAGTACGAAAACAAACATTCCACAGCGAGTTAGAACGAAAATCCTCAATTCAATTATCATTATTTACACTTGCGGGTGTAAGCGTGAACTTATGTTGTGTGGATCCATGCGGGCTAGACGTGCCCTCATTCGGACGGTTCGCTACCGTCGGCGGATGAAATATATTTTCGATTTTAGTGTATGTTCTAACACTACGTAACAGGGTATCAAACAGTAAAGTCTTGATAATTGGGTGCTCGCGAACGTACTTTTGGAATGCAAACGATTTGAATAATCAACTTTATGGAAACACTAAATCTTGTGGTTCAAAAACAACGTTTACAACTACACCTATGATTTCACCAAAGTTTTTCGTTGACAGTTTTCTATATGTTTCTCAGGTTCATACTTGGCTACTTGATACATGCTTTCGCACACTTTGATTACTTGCTTGGGGTCAAGCATACATGCATACACTCTGATTACTTGCTTGGAGTCAAGCATACATACATACTTACGCTATTTTTAGCAACCGTGATTTTAAACTAATTATGTCACAAGTTATTTCATTTATACTTTATAACTTTTGTAAACTTAAACTTGTTGTCGAACCGTTGGGTAAACTGAACTTTGTAAGTCTTGCACGTTTCAAATGAATGCGACATAATTTTGGTCGAACGCGTCTCATTTAGGGACTATGACCACGCAACGGGACCTAAGTTAACGGCGCCGTCAATGACGATTTTGTCGGGTCGTTACAGCGTCGGCCGACTTTTGCAACACTGGTAATAGTAATAGACCACAAGATTTAGTTTAAAGTTGATTGATATTGAAATATCAATCTAAAAATGTTGCTGTAGTTTGTAATATCGCGACTAAACAAAAGTTACCCCGTGACACCTTGTACTGTCAGTGTCGTTGAATCATTATTATGTAACCAAAGACAAGAGGTCAAATGGTTAGAGACGTTACTCTTAATAGGCCTACTCATAATAATTAAGTTTGCGTTATACCAAGCAATCAATGATATTATGGTGAGGATTTGCATGACAAAGCAAGACAACATAATAACAGTTGAGTACTTGTGTCTAAACGTAAAGCAGTTATAAAAGTATCGCATGTATTCTCAGCCCAAAAATATATATTGCAAAAGCAATTATGAAAACTCACCTTAGTAGCACAGCAACAATACACATATAATAGTGTAAACAAATGGCGGGAAGTACTCAACCTAGAGCAAGGGGCGATCCGAAATGAGTATGCCCTAAATTATTTTGGATAGATTAATAACAAGATAAATTCTAGAAACAAATGATGGTTCACATAAAATAGTTTCTATATTAAATTAGGATATGAATTTCGATCTCCTAATATTTATTCTCTTAATATCTCAAAATTTATTTCAAATTGCATAAATACATTTATCTTTTATGAAATCATTAAATCTTTACTTACACTTGATCTGTTTTGATTAAATTATAATTTGAAGGTAAACTCGTATTATGCATTCTATGTAAATATATAGATAAAATATTTTCTTTTAATTTTTATATACATATACATATACATAAAGGGGGATGATTCTCACACATACTTTTTTAATCCTCACACACCAATTGAGTATTATTAAACTAGTAAAAGGTTAAAATAGGTGTGTGAGGATCAAAAAAGTGTGTGTGAGAATCATCCCCCATACATAAATGCATCAGGGGTAGAAACAGTACATATTATATTCTTATGCTTGAAATTGTAAAAGTGATCATACTATAGGGTCTAAAAGTGTAAATTTAAAATATCTAAAAATCTTCTTTGTAATATGTACGATTAGTATATGTACATATGTCTTGTATTTTAATTATTTAATTTCAAACTTAGTTATATATAAAATCAATACATTTTACAACTGTAAGTCATGTATGATGATAATATATATATATATATATATATATATATATATATATATATATATATATATATATATATATATTATTTTTACTCCATCTACCGTATTTTTTTTATTTTTTATTTTTGAACGGCAAGCTTGCATCAGTCCGGACCGAAGCATAGTCATCATTTGCACACACTCGCGCGCTCGGGCAGGAAACCCGAACCACACTCAGGGATCCGACCCTTAAACCATCCCATACGGGGCAGGCGGGCCGGACCTTAGTCCCGGAGCGGGTCGGTAAAACCTTCCCTTTGGGCTACCCTCAAGGAATTTCTTTCAAATAATATCCTTTGTAGGTGACGAGGCTCGAACCCGAAACCTCTAGCCCGACGGGGGTGCTAGGCACCACCACATGTCCACTGAGCCAAAGCTGCGGGACTCCATCTACCGTATTTACATATCAAAAACATAAGCCGTTGTTTTCAGTTTCCGATTCTTTTATAAAAACGCATTCGATTTAAGTTTATGGAAAAACACTAATATTGTCAAAAAAAAAAACTAGTATCATTAAAATTTCTTAGATCCTCATTCAATATGGGTTTGATGTTTCAAAACCCCAAAACTTCCGATATATATATATATATATATATATATATATATATATATATATATATATATATATATATATATATATATAGTCGTCAAAACGATGAATTGAACGGTAAGTTTTTGTTATTTCCGATCAAATATATAAACACGATCCGATTACAAAATTCGTATAACATATTAATATTCGATGGTGTTTGTGATTACCTTCAAAATGTTACGGAGTTAGCACCAAAACCGCACCTGAAAGACATGGCACCGACCCTTCTATGGTGTTTCTTATTTGTGATCCTTTGGTGGCTTCATGATTTTTATTGTTTGAATAAATAATGTAAGGTTAATTTGTGTTGTATATATGGAACGATGAGGAATGCTTACCTTTATAGTTGGATTTGAAGTCGTTTGATTTCTTTCCTAAAGATATAGAATGTAAGTAGTCGTGTTCACTCAATCTTATCTTATTATAAATGTAAGTTTCAATTCAAATATTTAATATAAGTTGGCTGATATTTGTAGTATTATAAATGTAAATTTCAACTAGTCAAGATAAGTTGGCTGATATTTGTAATATTATAAATGTAAATTTCAAATATTCAATATAAGTTGGCTGATATTTGTAACTGACATTCACTGTATTTGACCAAGTAAACTACAAAGTCTATCTCTAGTTTATTTTATTATTATTTCAATCTCAATTAAATTGATTTGAGAAACTAAATAAAAACTTCTCTTCATTTAAGTAATAACTCATAATATTCAGAATCATTATAATTATATAATTCAAATTTTCATTTCTCTTTTCTCTTGACTATAAGTAAATATTATACTCTCTCCGTCCCATAATAAGTGTCATGTAGTATAATTTAAAAAATATTTCTGTTTAATATAACATATCTCAATTAATATGGGTTCTTAAATTGAGGTGGTTTGTGGTGTTCAGTATAAGACTAATAATATGATAGATTTCTATTTTAAACAAAAATAGGTGTTATGACATATAAGTATATAACGTATGACCAAGTTTTCAGTTTTTATCAA
Organism: Rutidosis leptorrhynchoides; assembly: GCF_046630445.1. Taxonomy (NCBI): domain Eukaryota; kingdom Viridiplantae; phylum Streptophyta; class Magnoliopsida; order Asterales; family Asteraceae; genus Rutidosis; species Rutidosis leptorrhynchoides. The sequence goes on from NC_092333.1 coordinate 23,239,615, forward strand.
AGTATATATTGGTTATTTTCAATGTAAAGATTTCCTTTTTTTTTATTTTTAGCAATTAAGGTTTTATAATAAATTATTTTACATCGTTAAATGTATTACATATATTTTGAAAACTAATAAGTTTGTAATATGAGAATTGTACGTGTAATATTTTTTTAACGTGTTTCAAATTATTATATACATACACATATATATATATATACATATCTATTTAAAAACAGTTGTTCCTGAATCGTCGAGAATAGTCAAAGGATAAATGAATTCATGAAAGCAGTTCAAAATTTTTGAAACTCAACATTACAGACTTTGCTTATCGTGTCGAAATCATACAAAGATTAAGTTTAAATTTGGTCGAAAATTTTCGGGTCGTCACATGTGACGACCCGAAAATTTCCGACCAAATTTAAACTTAATCTTTATATGTTTCCAACACGATAAGCAAAGTCTGTAATGTTGAGTCTAAAAAATTTTGAACTATTTCATAAATTCAATTGACCTTCGACCATTCCCGACGATTCACGAACAACTAATTTGTAAATAGATATATATAATTTTATTTGAAATATTATTTGAAATAATATATGATTTAATTGTTGGAAATAATATCAGTATATTTAATATTATTAATTTAATATATAATATATATATATATATATATATATATATATATATATATATATATATATATATATATATATATATATATATATATATATATATATGTATATTATAAAACGAAATGTTATATATTGTAATTGTTATAATCAATGTTGAAAAATAATAATAATATATAACAATTATTATTTAAAGAGTATATATATATATATATATATATATATATATATATATATATATATATATATATATATATATATATAAGTATATAGAATATATATTTTGTGATTTCGAAGCTATTTAATAAACGATGGTAACGCTTAATTGTCATTCGATAGATAGTAAACGAGTTAAAAAGGAACTTATGTGATTTTAAAATAAACGGTGATCCGAAAATGGGTTTTATAAATTATAGCCTTAGTAAAAATGTATTTAGAAGCTATTCAGTAAATGTTAAAACTTTTTATATTTCACTTGGGGGTTGGGAGTGAATAATTAATGTAATTTTTATTTAATAGTTAATGCTCGAATTTTATATCATAATGATCAAAATAAATAAATATAGTTAATTTAAAAATATGGGATTTTTCTGAGAACTTTTATCCGCCACTGTGTAACAACGGGGTACGAAATATACCCACTGTCGGTAGAAACAACCAAACTAATGGCTGCTAACTGTATAAGATTTCTATTTTCCTTTCATTCACACACGATTATATTTATTTTATTATTATAAATATTATTATATTAATATTAGTAATTATTAGATGACTTTTACAGATTTATATATATATATATATATATATATATATATATATATATATATATATATATATATATAACCATGATCTATTTTAAACACCATCACTTTAGTCAATGTTTCTGTTTCACTTTTGTTCCATTTCCAAGATAACAAAAGAGTGGCTGATGTACTATTAAATACTGTGTTTACACTTTTGAATTTAATTGATTATCGATTGTCCTTTGTGTTTTCCACTAGCTAAGATTATATATATATATATATATATATATATATATATATATATATATATATATATATATATATATATATATATATATATATATATATATATATATATATATATATATAAAGCATGTTACATAATGAAGCCACTTGACATTCATCTCTGCATTTTTCTATTACTTGGGTTATAAATCAAACCCAACACCCCTTATGCTCATGAACTGCCAAACATCAACACCCCCGATCATCATGACCATCGCCATGCTACTATTCCGTTCACTAACTAACCATCACCGCTGCAACCATAATTATATTTTTTGTTTGATTAATCATCGACAACCCATAAGCAACCACCTTGAAACCAAACCCACTACCCTTGGTTCTTTGTTGTTTCCCTTGTCTGTCCGAACCCTACAAAACAACCGTCACCATGGTTCCATCGACACCTAAACCACCATAAATCACTATCATCGAACAACCATGGCTGCCGTTTGGGACCAATAACCCAACACAAACACCATCAAATCACTCGAAGCAGCTACTGCTGCGAAAGTTTCCTGTTTCTTAATCTTTTTGTCGAAACCCACCATAACCCACCATCACAACTTATTTATATTACTGTTGTAATGGTTTGATAATATCACAACCATCGACTAGAATTGTTTTCTTTTGATCGAACAATATCATAAACCTACAATTAGTGTACGTGCTCCTGCCTTCTGTTCGAGTAAACCAAAACCAAACCAACACAAACCCATTAAAAACCAAACCATCACCTGGTACCCTATTTAAATATTTTTGATTTATTTATTTTATCGAAAACAACCTCACAACCCTACCTGCTACTTCTCCTTCTAATTTCTGTTCTTTTCTTCTCCTTCGAACCATCACTGTTATTAATGTTTGGTTACGGGATTATAAATCATACTGTAACATCCTCATTCGGGCCTAGATGTAAGATTACTAATGTGCCCTTAAGTTAGTATTGTGTTACTATGTGCTTTTATTTTTATTTAATATTTATTATTAAATAATAATGTGGTTAGGACCAGTTTGTGACAAGGGTCACAGAACAGGTTTGTTTATTTAATTTGGACTTCGTTTGGGTTACCAAATGATGTACGAAAGTTATCAGATAACTGATAAATACCCGTGTGTCACACAGTATGGGATTTAATCCCAAATAATAGACTTGTGTCTATCCCTTTCTTGCATTTTCCAGAATTTTCCCAAACCACCCCGTTCTTCATCTTCTCCAACTACCAAAACCCTAATTCCCCATTGTTGATCTTGAGCTCGAATTGGTCTTGGAATCACGTTCTTTACACTCTACTGATTCTTTTAAGGTATGAATCATGAGCTTTCATGATCAATTTGGTGTTAAAATGGTGTTTTTAAGTGTATTTGTTCAAAAGCTTGAATTTGTGTCAAAACAAGTGATTTAAGTGTTGTTATGGTCAAATTGTTGTAGGTTTGTAGTCTATAACATGTAGTAATTGAGTTGTGGTAAGTTTTGATGTCGAAAACGAGCTCTAGATCGAGTTTTGGTGAATTTAGCTTGAAGTCCGTAGCCTATGTTCAGTTTCTGAAGAAGAAGAACACAGTCGGCCGACTGTCAGTCGACAGTCGACCGACCGACGTAGTGAACCGACCGATTGACAGACAACCGACCGACTGAGTATTTACTTTAGCCGATTGTGGATATACCAAATGAATCGGCCGACTGGGAATGTCAGTCGACCGGTTGTGTCGACAGTCGACCGACTGTAAGAGTCAGTCGACCGACTGAGTGTCCAGGGCAGAATATTTTACCGAAGTGTTGAGTTTTAGCCGTTATGCTGCCCGTTTGTATTTTGATGATTTTGATGTAAATTTTGAAAGTGCATAAGTGTTAGGGAGAAAATTTTTAGCGGACAGTTTTCTGACAAAATTTTCTGTATTGTGTTATTTGGTGTTTATGGACATAAACTAACTCGTGTATATGTATTTCTCAGGAGAAAAGGAGAAAGAGAAGGTTCAGTGATTAGATAGCTGAACACCTTCTCGTTTGCTGGTAATCGGTGAGTGGGACTAACTGGAGAATATAGTATATAGAAGCATGTTATATTATGATTGCCATGCTTGTTAGATATACTTATTGTTGTGGTTAGTTAGTTATTGTGATGACTGCATGTTAGTTGATGCTTGTCTGCTGGAGCCCAGTGCGTCCCTATTGTGTGGTGGCCTCGGTAGGAGAGATCAACCTGCGGGTTGGGTTCCTCATGTGGTGGCCTAGACAGCCGTGGTGTATATATATGTGAATGACGCGTCCGTCGCGTGTGGATTATGTATATACATATGGTGGTGGAGGAACTTCTGGTAAGCCCCAGTCCGATCAGCTGGTGGTTAATGGTTTGGCCGAGCCGCCAGAGTCTCTGTAGATGGCACTTGGGTGATGTTTGTGTGTTAGACTATTGTGACATGATTAGTATAACACTTGTGTATGCTATGGCCTGTAGTTAGTCGTACTCACTTAGCTTCGTGCTAATTCCCCTCCATCTCCTCCCTGCAGGTTGTTAGCTCTTGTAGATAGTGCTTTGGGAGAAGACGGGCATGATGATGTTATGTTTGACAGGGTTAACTCTGATGTGGTCTTTTAGAATATGAACCGTGTACTTTTGAAAACAGAATGTATTTACGTCTTTTCCTGTTAATATGTAATTTGTTTTAATGACACGTGACATCGGTTTGTACAAATGTTGATATCGTATTTAATTAATATTATGCTTCCGCCACGTAAAAAAAAAAAAATAGCGGTGTCACACATACGCACATATGATAGGGATTATAATGATACACTGTGAGGGTGAGGTCGATGATGATGATGATGAATTTGATGATACAGGAACGTGAGGAGTAATTATATTATACTTATATACTAAACCTCCCCCCAAATTTGGTCGTTTCAGTTTTAACGAGTTGTCGTTTTGAGTTTGCGTTCACACTACAAATGGTCCTCCAACTTTCGCACAAATTACACAACAGCCCCTCAACTTTACACTTTTTCAGGGGTAAAAAACGTAAATTTATAATTTAATTAAAATAAAAAAACCTTACTCCACCCGAATTTATAACGGGTCCTATCTTCTCGCTCGGTGCGAGTTAAATTTTTCCGAGGCCACCGTTCAACTCGAAAAAATCTCACGAACCCAACGGGACTAACTATATGCAAAACGGACATCGTTAAAAAAACACTAAATAACGGGCCCTATATTCACGCTCGGTGCGAGTTAAATTTTTCCGAGACCACCGTTCAACTCGAAATAATTTTACGAACACAACGCGACTAACTATACGCGAAACGGACATCGTTAAAAAAAATAAATATTTCGGGTTATATTACATACATATATATACATATACAACACGACTAACTATACGCGAAACGGACATCGTATATCCAAATTGGACCGCGCGTCGAATACAACCGCAGCAACGCGCAGTCGGATTTTTTCTAGTTTATACTAATCAAAAAGTGAGTGGAGACGTGGGGTTTAGGATGGAGACGTACCTTGGATTCCAAATTCAACGAAATATGTGAAACAACTTCTTTATTTTTAATACAAAACTTGAATCGGGTCACTATTGGGCCGAGGGCCAATTTACCTTTTCTGATGGGCCGAGATCCACTTTGTGTTGGGCTGAATAATGGTGGGCCGAATCTACATATTAATGGGTTATATAGTTTAGGTTGTAAATTATTTCAGATGATCAATGGTAGCGAAATGGTTAGGGGTTTGTGTGTTT